>NC_037675.1:43632012-43708419 GCF_003255815.1 Theropithecus gelada | reverse complement strand
GTCCGGCACTCCCCAGTGAGATGAACCCAGTACCTCAGTTGAAAATGCCGAAATCACCGGTCTTCTGTGTCGCTGGCGCTGGGAGTTGAAGACTGGAGCTCCTCCTATTCGGCCATCTTGCTCCGCCCCCCTTAACCTTTTTTTAAAAGCACAGAAAGGATTACACTCTGTTGATGGGAATGTAAATTAGTGCCTCTGTTATGGAAAACAATATGAAGAAGCCTCAAAATATTAGACTTATAACCAACGCCTGAACCATCAATCCCACTAGTGGATATCTATGCCAAGGAAACAAAATCAGATTTCAAAGAGATATCTGCACTCTCATATTCATTGCAGCATTATTTGCAAGATATAGAAAGGACCTTAGTGTGTCCATCATTAGATAAATGGGTAAGTAAAATACAGCATATATAAACAGTGGAACATGACTCAGTCATTACAAAAGAACAATATCCTGTCATTTGAGACAACATGGATGAAGCTGAAAAACATTATATTAAGTAAAATCAGCCAGGCACACAAAGACAAATACTGCATGATCTCACTCATATGTGTAATCTGAAAAGATTGATCTCACAAAAGTAGAGAGAAGAACATTGTGGGTGGGTAGGTGGGAGAAAGAAGAGGAGAGATGTTGGTCAAAGGATGTGTAATTACAATTAGGTATAAGGAATATTTAAAAGTATATTCAGAATAGGCAAAAATATAGAGACTGAAAATAGATAAGTGATTGCCTGGGTCTGGGAGGTGGAGGGAAGCGGAGAGGTGATGAGAAGAGAGAAAAATAGGGAACGACTACCAATAATTATAGAGTTGCTTTTTTATATGATGAAAATGTTCTAGAATTGATTTTGGTGGTGGTTATACAACTCTGAAAACATACGAAGAACCACTGAATTATGCATTTTAAATTGATGAATTATATGACATATAATATAGATCTCAGTAAAACTTTTTTAAGTAAAATAATTACTGAGTTTTTGGGAAAAAATGAAAAAAGTAAAAGCACAGAGAATTAAGGAAGTGATTTTATCTAATCTATTAATTCAAATATGTGTAAACTCTAGAATTGTAGATAGAATTTTAAAATATCTTCTAAATGAATGAGCTATTCATAATAATTTTGATAAGATAGTTTACATGGAGATTTTACACTGTGTATCTCTAACTTGTTAATGTGGACTACACAGGAAAAAAAAAAAAAAAAAAAACACTATTTCTCTTACCAAGACTTTCCCTAAACATATCCATTGCGTGCCTTTATATCAGAGCAGAATATCAAAATATAAGCAATAGACCTTCAACTTTATTTTAATTCTTAAGTCTTAAAGTTATTAAATAAATTAATCATAATTCCTAGCCTTTGAACCTTCAAAATCACATTCAACTAGGCCGACATCCCAAAGCAACCAGACCTGATTCATATTTCCTTTAGAGCACATATACTTTCAGTGAACATTTTCTTCTCTGACCTTTCTATTAGGTGTTCTTGGTCGAAACATACACAAATGAGCTGTGGACATGGTTAAACTATTCATTTTAGCTACCTTAGTCATCGAACTGGACCACTGAGTGATTGATTCAGTTGCAAAACATTTGTATAGATTGAGTGGGGAGACCAATATGAACCTAAATTACCTATGCTGCATCCAACCAAAACAGCTCTGACAGTTCAATGCAGAGTTAGGCAAATAGTGTCATGCTCATATGTTTTCATTCAAAATATTGAACCATTATTTTTATTAATACCCTTTTTAGTACAATATGAGGCCACTTGCACGAGTAGCCATTCAACTCATAAAATTAACTGTGTGAAAATATCACCTGACCTTATGCTAAAACCAAAAATGTTAATGATTAACAGCAACATGAGAATTTTCTATAATCTATGTTCAGGTAAAGTAACTGCAAAATGAAAAACTGATGAGCAGAATTCCCTTGTTTAGTCGATTGACTTCACTTTTGTACTCTCTCGATGGTTTATGTAAAACTCAAAACTCTGCTTCTTGTATAGTTCAAAGGCATATTATTGACTTGTACAGCATTTCAATGAAAGTGGAATTTTTATATTACACATTTCAAAAGATAATTTATTCTAATTTTATCATTACTATTTATTACTTCAAATTGAAAGTGGAACAAGTTTGTGCATATACTACTAGTAATAAATTATTTTTATATATGATGAAAAAATTCAGACAATGTTAGGAAAAAAAGGAACTCAAATTTTCTCAATAGCATATTTTTTACTTTCAGAATAATACAGACACAATCTCTGAAAATGGGAAATGCCTAAAATGTATAAAATGAAAGGCCTGAGTAGATATATTAATATAATTTTAGTATATTTTAATGTATTTTTATATTCTATATTATTTTAAATTTATTACAAGGCCACATCACTGTGTTATCACTAGCAGTTTGAAATTAAGTCAATATGATGACATAATGATTTCTACTATGAAACAGGAAGAGTTTTGTAGAACTAAAGGTTTTTAATAAAATATACATTCTTTTGAATTAACTGAGTTAATACAATTTTACTAAACTACTGTATTCAGGAAAAAGCAGATGAAATCTGAAAAATATGCTTTGTTTTTTGAGGTCTCAACCATTCTCCTGCTTTTAGATAGCTTCATTTATTCAGTAAATTAGTAACTATGACCAAGGCTTAATGATACAGTCAAATTACAGTGATGCATACATTATCATACCAACGAAATCTCATGATTATTTTAATAGATATTAAAATAGACATAAAATAGTAAAACTCCACCAGTGTGAATATCCTAGGAAAGGTTACAAAAAAATCATGTATGTAAATGCAATCTCAACCTGCCAAATAGTGAGATCTCAACACTTCCTCTTTGGGGCATTTTTTTGGAATACACTTCCCAAAGTGAAGAGCTGAATTTTATTCATAATTTAGTAAACTTATCATGTTTTCACTTTCTTTGCACTCTTACCATCCTTGTCAGCTCCTGCCTGAACTGATAATTTTGTTTCTGAAACTTGCTGCTTAGCTTGCCTGAAGTAGTGTTGCATGTTCCACTGTGGTGCTCTCCTGGGAGCTTCCATCTCATTCATCTTTGATGTAAATCTGCAATCCTTGGAACAGCCTTTCTCTCTGTAGTTGCTGAGATTTCACTTATCTTCCCTGAGTCTCTCTCAATTTAATACCACCTGAACTGCTCCACACTCCAATTAAGCGTTCCTTCTTGATGATAATGTATTTTGCACTTGTAGTCAATGCTTAAGTTGTTTGCTCTGCCAGTAAGTCTATCATTTCTTCTTATGGACATTGAACGCAGACTTGCTCAACAGAGTTAATTCAGTCACTAGTAAAGTATTCTTGGTTTCACTACAGAGAGAGCTCCCTCAGCAGGTAGGTGCCCAGAATCAGGTAGAATCTTTCTCTCACACTTTTGCTAAGTCTTCTGATCCATGCAAGAGTTCTCAATATAAGTGATTACTTTTCTTTTATGAAACCTATTATCCCTCTATCCAGTCCTCTTTCCACTGAGGACTTCAGGGTCCATTAGAGTCATCAGTCTTATTTATACATATTTAAGACGCTGAGAAGAGTAGGATAAGATTCATTCCCTTTGCCCATGAAAATCAGAATATATGACACGATTGGTGTTGGTATATTTAAGTCTTAGCTTCAAACCAACCCATAACCATAATACATTGATTTAAACTATTCCAACGTATCATTTACCAGATGGACACTTTAATCAGGCAGCCTTGATTAGTGCTATAATAAAGTTACAAGTGATACGTTAAGTGAAATTGTTTCCAGCTGTGTGTTAGAGGCAGCAGGAGGAGAAGAGGATGGTGAAGACTCTTGAAATAATTTCAAGGCAACAAACGTTTATTCTTTACTTATTGGTAATAAGTTTTAGTAAGATGAAGATAAATGAAATATCTCCCAATCCCCCAAGACAATCCCAAGTTGCAGAACAAAAGGAAAAAGCAATAATACCTCAAAATTATGACAATGATGTATTGCCTAGCCACGTTTCTTATGCATTTATAACTTGTGTTAGTAGATAATGAATATATGCTATATGTTAAATAAGAATAATAATAAAAACACAATGATAGTTATTGGAAAGTTAAGTATTAAACTGTAAGCTCTTTTCTTTTCCTGTCTCTCGCTTCTTTCCTCTGTTTGTTACCCTCTCTCCCTTTCTATCTTTAATCCTATTTTTTGTGCCTCTTGATATTGGAAGAAATCTAAGAAGTACTAGTTTACTGTGGACAATAACAAATTTAAGTTTATCAAAAAGTTGAGGCTGAGGTTAGAGTGAGGTGGCGAATAATAAAGAAAATGAGTTTCTGAAAGAACTTTAGAGAAAAGTGATTTGGAAAACCACGTCAGAAAGAGTCGTAATTTCAGAACAGTTAGAAGAGCGACTTTCTTGCAAGATTTACTTTTCATTACTCTGTAAATTTGTCAGAATCCACAAGAGATCTTCAGAAAATTCTTACAATGTTTATCAATTATTTCTGGCATAATTTACACACAATACAATTTATGCAGAGTTTAAAAGTACAGTTCAATATCTTTTTACAAATATAAATACCCACATGTCTAGAGCCAAAATCAAGATACAGGATATTTCCATCAATCACTCAAAAAGATTGTGAAGCTAATTTACAACAAATTCCATAACACTAACAGATCTCTGTAACCATATCCCCAACACCACACACTAACCATAGCAAAACAGTGATTTCTTTTCTATTACTGTTAAGTTAGTTTTGCCTTTCATAAAATTTTATTTGGATTAAATTATACTCCTTTTGCTTGCTTCTTTACCCATCTTAATGATTTTGACATTCATATACGTTTTCATGTATATCAACAGTTCATTTTTTTCTTTGTTGTTTTATTTTTTTCACTAATAAAAAGAAAGCTGGAGAAAACAGTTCATTAATTTTTAATTGTGAAGTAGTATCTCCATTATGGTTATATCACAATTTGTCTATTAATTTCTCTTCCAAACATTGATTTTTTTCCCTTAGTTTCTGTCCATTATGAATCTTTTATGATCTTTCATGTTTAAGTTTTCATGTAGTTATAGGTTTTCATTCCTCTTGGGCAAATACCTACGAGTGCAGTTGCTAGGCTACATGGTAAATTTATGTTCAACTTTATAATAAATTGTCAAACCATTTTCCAAAAGATTTATACCATAAGAATTCCAGTTGCAGTATATCTTCACCAATACTTAAAATGGTCAGACATTTTTTCCCCAGTTTTAGCTATTCCAGGGAATGTGTAAGGATGTTTCATTGTGGTTCTAACTCGCATTTTTATGAATAGCAATAACGTGTCTCAGCATCTGTAGCATCATGTAGCTTTGGACCATTTGTATAACTTCCCTTTTCAATGTCTGTTCAAATGGTTGTCTGTTTAAAAATGCAATCATTTGCCTTCTTATAATTAGTTATGCTTTCAGTAAATAAAACTTTAAAAAATATATGCATTTCAAATATTTTAGACTGTGACTTGTTTTCCATGTTCTTAATTATGTCTGTCTTCCCCCCCTTTTTATTATTATTATTATTTTTTATTATTATACTATAAGTTCTAGGGTACATGTGCATAACGTGCAGGTTTGTTACATATGTATACTTGTGCCATGTTGGCGTGCTGCACCCATCAACTCGTCAGCACCCATCAACTCGTCCTTTACATCAGGTATAACTCCCAATGAAATCCCTCCCCGCTCCCCCTCCCCATAATAGGCCCCAGTGTGTGATGTTCCCCTTCCCGAGTCCAAGTGATCGCATTGTTCAGTTCCCACCTATGAGTGAGAATGTGCGGTGTTTGGTTTTCTGTTCTTGCGATAGTTTGCTGACAATGATGGTTTCCAGCTGCATCCATGTCCTACAAAGGACACAAACTCATCCTTTTTTATGACTGCATAGTATTCCATGGTGTATGTGTGCCACATTTTCTTAATCCAGTCTGTCACTGATGGACATTTGGGTTGATTCCAAGTCTTTGCTATTGTGAATAGTGCCGCAATAAACATACGTGTGCATGTGTCTTTATAGCAGCATGATTTATAATCTTTTGGGTATATACCTAGTAATGGGATGGCTGGGTCATATGGTACTTCTAGTTCTAGATCCTTGAGGAATCGCCATACTGTTTTCCATAATGGTTGAACTAGTTTACAATCCCACCAACAGTGTGAAAATGTTCCTGTTTCTCCACATCCTCTCCAGCACCTGTTGTTTCCTGACTTTTTAATAATTGCCATTCTAACTGGTGTGAGATGGTATCTCATTGTGGTTTTGATTTGCATTTCTCTGATGGCCAGTGATGATGAGCATTTTTTCATGTGTCTGTTGGCTGTATGCATGTCTTCTTTTGAGAAATGTCTGTTCATATCCTTTACCCACTTTTTGATGGGGTTGTTTGTTTTTTTCTAAAAATTATGTCTTTCAAAAGAACAATAGTTGTATTATATTTCTGATGAATTTACATTTATCACATTTTAAAAATGTTTGATGTTATATATGTCAAATGTGATAATTTTTTTGTCTATCCAAAGGTCGAAAA
This sequence comes from Theropithecus gelada, assembly GCF_003255815.1. Taxonomy (NCBI): domain Eukaryota; kingdom Metazoa; phylum Chordata; class Mammalia; order Primates; family Cercopithecidae; genus Theropithecus; species Theropithecus gelada. The sequence goes on along the minus strand of NC_037675.1, from coordinate 43,701,836 downwards.
GATTTTAATTTTTCCTTTCTTCTAGAAGTTTTATAAATTGAGGTAACGTTCTGTGATTAATTTTTGGTTAATTTTTTTTTAACATTTCAAGTAGAATTGACGTTCACTTACTATAATGTTGAATTATTTTAGCATCATTCATTTTGTTGTATTTTGTTTTGCTCTATTTTGGATTCAGTCTGGTTTTGTAATCAGAGTAATGCTGACTTTATTAAATAAATACAGAACGTTATTTTTTGAGTTTGTGTATGTTTGGTATCATGATTTCCTTAAAAATTTGATGGACATCGCCAACAAAGAAATCTGTGCCTAGAATTTTTTTGTGGGATGAATGAATACAAATTAAATCTCATTAATAGATATAGGATTAGACAAATTTTGTATTTATTCTGGAATCAATGTTGGTAGTGTATAACTTTCAAGGAATTTACCTATATTTGTCAAAATTGTTAAATTTACTGGAAGAAATATGTTTAATTATTCCTTTGTTATAATTTTCTGTTAAGACAATAGTGTCGATTCTTTTTATTCTTTTCTTTTCTTTTTCTTTTTTCTTTTTCTTTTTTTTTTTTTTTTTTTTTTGAGATCAAGTTTCACTCTTGTCACCCAGGCAGGAGTGCAATGGGGCAAACTCCGCTCACTGCAACCTCCGGCTCCTGGGTTCACACGATTCTCCAGCCTCAGCCTGCCTGGTAGCTGCGATTACAGGTACCCACCATCACGCTTATTTTTGTATTTTTTAGTGGAGATGGGTTTCACAGTGTTGGCCAGGCTGCTCTCAAACTGCTGACTTCAGGTGATCCATCCAACTCGGCCTCCCAAAGTGCTGGGATTACAGGTATGAGCCACTGCGCCCGGCCAATAATAGTGTTGATTCTTCTGTCGTTCCTGATATTTTAATTTGTGTCACCTTTTTTGATTAATCAATACAACAAAATACGTTAGTTTTAGTGATCTTTTCAAAGAACCACCTTTTGTTTTAACAATTTTTCTATTGTCTACATTCTATTTTACTGCATTCTTTTTCCTACTTATTTTGAGTTGAATTGTTTTTCTTTCACTCTATCTTAAGGTTGAATATTAGATAATTTATCTTAGACTTCCTTTTTTAAAAAATATATAGTTAAATATATATTTTCCTATAAATACTGCTTTAGGTGCATACCCCAAATTTCGGAATGTTATGTTTTTATTTCTATTCAACTTAAAATATTTTTAAAATTTTATTTTCCTTATCTGTCATTGAGAAGTGTATTGTTTTATATCCAGGCACTTTAGAATATTTCAGGCAGATTTTCTATTAATTTATTTGTAACGTATTTTTACTGAGGTCAGACAACATCGTAGGTATAATTTCAATTATTTTACATTTATTAAGAATTGTCGGCCGGGTGTAGTGGCTCACAGTTATAATCCCAGCACTTTGGGAGGCCGAGGAGGGCAGATAACCGGAGGTCAGGAATTTGAGACCAGCCTGATCAACGTGAAGAAACCCTGTCTCTACTAAAAGTATAAAATTAGCCTAGCATGGTGGCACAGGCCTGTAATCCCAAGCTACTCAAGAGGCTGATGCAAGAGAATCATTTCAACCTGGGAGGCGGAGGTTGTGGTGAGCCGAGATGGTGCCATTGCACTCCAGCCTGGGCAACAAGAGCGAAACTCCATCTAAACAAAAAAGAAAAGAAAAAATCCTTATTAAGAATTGTTTAATTGCCAAGCATATGGTTTACTAGCTATATTTTTTATTTTATTTATTAGTAGTTGCTCTAGGGTTTACCATGTGCCACTAAGCTTCTTAACATCATAGCCTACCTCCAACTAATATTTTACCACTTCATTTACACCATGAGACCCTTAGCACAGGATACATCCTCTATATTCTCATGTCTTTGTACTAGTGTTGACATAATTTTTGTACAACTATGTTATAAATCCCACTTGGTTATATTTGCCTTTAACAGTTAGATACGTTTTAAAGAGATTAAAAATGAGCAGGCATCTTTTATAATTACTTACGTATTTTCTACATTTGGAGCTCTTTATTTCTTAAATACATGATTTCATTTGATACTATTCTCTTTGGGCTAAATTACTTGCTTTAACATTTCTTATAGCCTCTGTCTGTTGGAAATAAGTCATATCAACTTTTGTTTATGTAATATTGTCATTCTTTTCCTTATTTTGAAAGCTATTTCAAGGGGCTGTAGAAACCTACATAAACTTTTCTCCCTTTTTTTTTGGTGAGCCTTATTAACAGAAACCTTTAAATTTTGAAATAATTACAGATTCAAAGGAATTAGCAAAGAAATGTGCAGCAGACCTCCATGTTTCTTCACTCAGCCTCCTCCAATGTTAACATTTTGCAAACCAATTGTACAATATCAAAACAGGAAAATGACATTGGCATAATCCATAGAGTGATTTTAAATTTCACTAGTTATATATGCACTCTCTTGTGTGTCGTTCTGTATATGTGTGTGTTTGTATGTATTTCCATAAAATTGCTTTATATGTGTAGCTTCATGTAACTACCACCGCGTTCAAGAAAAGAAATTAACTATCCTCAAAAAGCTCTCTTATTTTTTTTATGGTCATTCCTACCCACTCCATCTTTAACCCATGACAACCATGGAATTTTTCTACTTCTCTATAATAATGATGTTTAATTAATAATATATAAATGGCATCACACAGTATGTATTAATTTGGAATTAGCTTTCTTCACTTTACCCGAATTCCCTTGAGTTTCATCTGCTTTTTTGGTTGGTTCCTTTTTACTGCTAAATGGTATTTTGTATGTTTGTACAATAGTTTGTGAAACCACAGAACTCTAGAAAAACTCTGACTTTTTCTTTAATCCCTGTGTTAAATATGACATTCTAATATTTTCTGGACACAGTAGCATCATTTCTGATGATAGTATTCCTTATCTTTGATTTTCTGCACATAATATGTATTTAAAATTTTTCTGTTATGAAAAATATTATCTTTATCACTGGTTTCCTGAAAATATATTATAGTGTGTGTATATTCCACAGGGTGAAACTCCATGAGGTCAGGCGAAGAAAAAAATACCTAAAAATAATAATTACTGGAAAATCATGAACCAAACAATTCCTAGAACTCTTAGAGGCTTGTCAGTCATTCAAGCTTATATCTGCCAGAGTAGAACAACTTCATAAACATTTAGGCCATTCACTACACACCAGAAAGGTTCACTCCTTAACAGTAGAGTAAAAATAACTCTAGAATATAAATTTGATTCCAGAATTGCACTAGAAAAAGTATGTTTATCCACCTTGGGATTCACAGACTAAATAGGAATTACAGATTTATAGTTTTCATCTAATTTGAAAACAATTTTGCCATAACTTCTGCAAATATGTTAGTCCCTCTTCACTCCTTCCAATTATACATGCATTAGAGCACTTAATATTTTCCCAAAGCTCACTAATGCAGTTAATTACATTTTTAGTAGTTTCTTTTTTGTGATTAATTTAGATAATTTCTCTTGATATATCTTCAAGTTCACTGATACTTACTTTTACTGTGCCCACTCTGCTGATAATCCTATCCAGTAAAATATTTAATTCAGATATTCTGGATTTTTCTACAGTTTGCATTTCTTATTTTCACTTATTTTTGAATTATTATACATATTCATAAGCTTTATGGCTCTGAACCAAAGTTTCTGTTGGCTATTTTTTCTCCGTTTTATGAATAATATTTTCCTGCTTTTTGCCTGATTAGGAAATACTATTGTTTAGAGCAGGAGTCACCAATCGCAAGGCCACAGACTGTTATTGGTCCTTGGCCTGTTGGGAACCAGGCCACACAAGAGGTGAACCAAGGGCATTGCTGCCTGAGCTTTGCCTCCTGTCAGATCGGTGACAGCATTATATTCTCACAGGAGCTCAAATCCTATTGTGAACTGCGCATGTGAGGAATGTGGTTTGCATGCTTCTTATGAGAATCTAATGCCTGATAATCTAAGGTGGAACGGTTTCATCCCCAAACTATTCTTGACCACACCCCCATCCCTGGTGCCAAAAAGTTTGGGGACCACTAGTTTGGGGAATATTATTAACTTTATATTTTCAAAAGCTGAATTAAAATAATTTTTAAAGTGCATTTAACTTTGCCCTGGCAGGTAGGTCAGTTATTTCCATATCAGCTTGAACCTTTGAAACTTGTTTCTATGTTACATTTTAATGCTGTTCTGGAGTAAAATCCAGAGTCCAGAGCTAGCTGTACTCTGCTACAAAGGGATGAAGATTTCCGGTGTATAATGAATGGCTTAATTGTTTATGAAGTTGTTCCCTCTGGCTGGTTTGAACTTGAATGATTCACAAGCCTCTAGGAGTTTTGGAAATTTTTTGGTCTGTAGTTTTCCAGTAATTATTATTTTGGAGGTGTATGTTCTTTGCCTGGCTTCATAGGATTTCTCCCTAAGTATCTACAGAATGACATTCAATCGGAGACTCAAGAGGATTCTTTACTGATTTCTGAAGTTCTGTGTGTGCACATTTTTCAGCTCTTTGCTCTAAAAATTCTTGTTGAGTCTGCCTCCAATAAATCTGGTCTTTGTCTTTTCAACTCAACAAGACTGCTAGGCTCTGTCTGGTCTCACCTTCCTGCTTTGTAGTCTGGAAACAGTTTCTGGGCATAAAGCAGGGCTTTCCTAGGTCTCACCTCATTTGTTTTCCCTCTATCAGAGATAGATTACAGTCTTTTGCTGACTGATGTTCAGTGTTTGAAAAAATGTTATCTTCAGCTGTACAGTTTTCTAGATTTTTACAAGAGGGTGAGATACTTTAAAAATCAGATTTTTGTATTTCTTTCAAGGTATTACTTTTCTGAAATGGGTTCAAGCAATAAGGTAACTACATTTATCTAAATTATTTAAAAAGTTAGCAACAATAATAAAATAATAATTAGGAGTAGTAACATAATAGTAGCCACTGATAGTAATAAATACTTCTAATACAACAATTATTTACAATAAGAACTTGCAAATTACACTTATTCTCAGCAAAATTGTGATTGTTATAATATTGTAGTCTTTCAAAGAATAATGGTACTAATACTCAGCTTACTGAGATTTTTGTGTCGAATATCTTAGAATTAACATCATTGCAATTGATTCTTTTAGTAAACTATTATTTTTTAATGCTCACTAGTGTTAACCAACATCCCACAATGCACAGTATAGAAATAAAAATGAAATAAAACAAAATATAAGAGAAACTTATGTGACCATACACAGAAAAAAATTGATATGTAAAATATATAATATTATAGATGCTGATAAGCTGTAAGAGAAAATAAAGTAGACAAATAGCATAGAAAATATTTGTGTTTAATTAAAATTAAGTTAGTGTAGCTTGGGGATGCTCTGTTAAATGGTGTCTTTTGAGGAAAGACTGGAGGAGGTGAAGGAACCTAATGGAGACTGAGGAAGAAAGTAGTAAGAGATGAGATAAAAGAAGAATTAAGGATAGGGTGAAGGAAGCACAACTTTTAGTACCTTTATTAACCATACTAAGGATTCTGACATTTACTGAGAGAGAAATCCCCATTGGAGTGTTTTTGGCAGAGGAGGAAAAGTATCTGAAAAGGATCATTCTGGATGCAGTGATGAAAACTGTCTTAGTTTGTACTGCTTTAAGAAAATACAAAGGACTGAGTAATTTACAAATAAGATAAATTCATTTTCTCACAGTTCTAGAGGCTGGAAAGTCCAAGATGAAGGTGCCTGAATGTTCAGTTGTCTGCTGAGGGCTATTCTGTGCTTCCAAGATGGCACTTTGATGCTACATTTTCCTGAAAGGAGGAACACTGTGTCCACACATGGTGGAAGACAGAAGGGCAAGCAAACCCAATGCTGCATAAAGCATCTTTTATAAGTCCCTTAACTCCATTCATGAGGGGAGGAACCTTTGTAACTTAATCGTCTCTTAAAAGCTCCTGCCTCTTAATAACATCACATTGGCCATTAAGTTTCAAAGCTTGCATTTTGGAAGAGTAATATTTCCAAATGAAACATTTGGCATTTTGGCTTGCATATTCAAATTATAGCACTGACCTAAGTGGACAGGAGTTGAAGCAGGAAGAGCTATAAGCAGCAGTGGTAATAATCAGGATTAAGATGATTGGGTTTTGTAACATAGTAGTAATAGGGAAGGTGGTTTAAAGTGTTCAGATTATAGGTATATTTTCAAATCTGATATTCAAAGCCAGTTTTATCTTATTCCAAAATCTATATGGCTTTTAATTTTCCCCTGTACTTTAGAGTCTCCCTCTAATTATCTAACATAGTACTCTCAGTATACAAATAGTATACAACAAGTTACATATAATTTGTTGAAGTAATTAATTGCTATTTAATGGCAAAATTTAAATTATCTGGTTTCAACTATTTTTTTTCCAAATAAAAACAACCTTGACACACAGACATACGTGTGTGTGCATGTGTGTATGTGTAATTTTCAATATTTAAGTTGGGACTGCATTAGAATCAAAGGACATGGGGCTTTAAATTTTCAGTACAAATAATTAAGGGGAAAATGAAAAAGAAAATTACATGGAAGTAAATGAGATGGGTGATAGATTATGCTGTTATTAGTGTGGAAGTGGATAAGGGCCTCAAAGCATGTCTGAGAGTACATAAATAGTAAAACATTAAGTAAGTGTTGAGAAACTAGAGGTAAAGGATAATAAGCAAACATTGAACTTAATGCCATAACATCTACAAAGGAAATAAAGTAGCACAAATTGAAAGAAAGTTTTTGGCCATTTCTGTAATTCTATTATCCCTTCTATTTAAACCAGTCTTGAAAACATAGAATCTATATAACGATAGAAAACATTCTGATTTTAATTGCAATCTTCTAACAACAGAAAATTAAGTAAAATAATCAAATCATAATATCTGTAATACTATGCATCTTTTCTATGGACTAGATTATGAAATATGTCTAGCTGCTAAAAAGGAAGAAGTGTCCACTCTGTTCGTGTTTCGTTTATTCTCAGCAACCCATCTCCAATCATTTTCAACGTAATCATAAAGAACTTAACCAGGAAAATAGATAGGTAAAATGTACTTTCTCTTTCTCAATGTGAAAAGAAAATATTTTTGGTAAAGTTTTAATAATGATTCACTTGGTAGAAATAGAAGCCTTCATTTATCTTGATTGCTGAGACCTTGGAATTATATGTGAAGAGTGATGGTATATGTAACAGCAATACATAGGGACAAATATACAACGGATTTGTTAGTCTTAACCTGTTTTCTGTCTTCTATTTCTGATAAACAAAAATGTAGTCTAAACATCTTCTGGTCTTTTTTTTTGTTTTTGATTATTTTTATCTGTACATCATAATCCTTTACCAAAACTCTGCCCATTATTTTACGGAGTAGCCCTCCGTGCTCTGTCATAGAAAATGGGATGATAGATAGATCCTACTGTTAGCAGAGTCAGAACCAAAATATTTCATCTGTTTTCTTGGAGTTAGACCTTGCAAATATGGTACATGATTCTATGATTAACTAATGTAAAATAATATATAAGATGTTCTTACTAGATAATATAAAATCATTGGGTAACTGAGTAGGACATTTATTGTATTGTATAAAGAAAAATTTGCATTATAAAATTCATTTTTCTTATTCATTAGGTTGCATCTACTACTATAATTACAACTAAATTGTTGCTTGTAAGATGGTGTGATTCATTATATTAATTACTCCATTTTTCCCAATGAGTCTGTGTAAATAATTAAAGCGAATTCTTATGTCAAATCACATTAGTGAAGTAATATATCAAACATTTCTTATAGGAAATCCACAAACTCATGTATTAACTGTTTATATACACATTACAAAACATTTGATAGCATGTGTTGTTATAAATAATATTTATGTCTATCACGGCTTACTTTGTGGCAAGCATTTTAAATGTTAATTTACGTGTATCTTATGTGGCCATATATTTAATGCCCTAATTTTCTAAACATCCCCATAATAAATATACTTATATAATTTAATGGTATATATAAACATAATATATATTATTAATAATACAATGTATACGTACATGTTATATTGTCTATGATAAATGGTGAGTGGTAAAGCTGAGAACACAGCATAGATTTTGTAAAGGAGGAGGCAGGCATGGTCTTCCATAAGTGAATCTACTATATGAATCTACATTTCCAAAATACATTAATGCTTTACTTTAAAATTATATTCAACATTTTTAATATTAAGCTGGCATATTACTTATTTGTAACAAGTTTATCAGAATAAATCATAATATTACCTTGTGTAACTTTTCAAATTTTTTATTTTATATGACTATACAATAGAACCTTCAGGACACCTATTGTAATTGATGGTACCATGTTAATAATTTCAGCCTGGAATCAAATATACCTAAATTTAAAGCAGAATTCTGAAATTTATTAATTGTCTGAATTTGGCAAATGTCATACGGGCTTACGTCTGTGAAATAAAGATAGTGATCATGCATGAGCTTGCTAATAATATTAAATGTGATAACAAATCTCAAATAACTGAGAAGTAGTCATTTCCCTTTATTTCTATAGATAGCTATATGCATGAAAACATAAATTATAATACATGCATGTAACATGGTTCTAAATTTAACCAATGATAATTCTTAATATTTAATAAACTATTCTATGGTTTATGGGGCATTTACTTAATAAAAATTTAAAAAACACCTTTTAACATGTACATAGATGGAAGTATTATGCAACAAGAAAATATGAAATCTCAGAATTGTACCAACCACTGTGTAAAAATAGAAATGATTGATGAGTCTTATGATTTCAATTTAAAAATTCAGCTGCAAAATATAAACTTTTCAATTGCCATGGCAGCATATTATATCACTCTAACTTATGTAGTTTATGCTCAGTTCCTAGTAGCAGACAATTTAGCAAGACTCCATATTGATATTTGGTAAATTCAATAAGGGATTCAAAATGTATTTTAAACTTTAATTTCTTGTGAGCATTCTGTTACTTGAATGTCACAGAAACCTTTTTTTAAAAAAACTTCTGCTTTACTTTATAAATGCCTACTAATATTTAGGCAATTAAAAATTTTATTAATATATAATTAAAATTTATATGCAATCTGACTACACATTTCTTGGAAGTATTGATGACCAAATTTCTTTTAGAGCCCAAATTTAATTTTAGTTTTTACGTAGTCCAAACAACAAAAAAATGGTCTTAATCATTTTACACAATATCATTCAGTGTTTTTTTTTTATGGAAAGAACTATATAAACCCATATAGAATATTTAGAAAAAATATTTATGCCAAAAATATGTAATAATAATTGTTGAGGTTCAGACAGGCCGGTGGGAAAAATTTTGGTTATTGGAAATAGCCACAAACCCTCTTGGAAAGCCTGAGAGTTTGCATAACTTTAGTACAACACTTGGCTGAAGGCAGCTTTATACCCTTACCTTTAGTTAAATAGATTAGAGTAGATACAAAGGAATGTAGGGGAGTTCATCTAAATAGCTTGTTTACTCATGTGGTCTTAAGACTAAACTTTAGGGTGCATGCTTTCTGCTTGGGGTGGGCAACCAGGTTAATTACCCACAGGTGTGTTGACTCAAAGCCTTTGTCATTAATTTGTGCAGAATAAATGGAGGCAGGGCCAGCTAGTAGGGGCATGCTGGTGCTACAAGTCTTTCCGTCAGCTGCCGGACCCCTGGCCAACTCCTTCACTGAAATATTGCTGTCTGAGTACGTTATTCATCCATCGTTCAGCTGGGGTCTGTGGGATGGACCCCAAAAAATAATTCTAACACTACTACTAACACTTCAATGTGTATCTGCATCTGCATATCAACTGCAACCAAAAATGAGATATAGCTTATTGTTTCTTTCTTAATTCTACAGTAAAAAATGCTATTTGGAGAAATGACTGAGTCTGTGATGAAGGCAGAAAATATACAACATCAGTCTGAGAACCTTTTCGTGTCAGAAAATAAAGTAGCACACTTTAAAAAAATGCAATCAGGTAGTATGCCAAAGGACGTAAGAAACAATTGGAAAGCTACTCCATGGCCAAAGCTGAAATAATTTGAGTAGCAACATGAATAAAATTGCATTGGATTATAATCCAAAGTATAAAATAAGTACACATAAATCCATACTGATGCAAATACATGCTTACATAAAAAAATAAATGACAAAGAAGAGACAAATCCCCAAAGTAGAATACTAAATAATGTATAAAAATTATCTTTTCAAGGAGGGAGAGTATAATGCATACTCCTTGCATGTAGACTAAGCTTAAAAATTTCTTTTCACAAAAACTACAATATGGAAAGTAGGGAGAAGATTCCCTTTGCAATAGAGAATCTTGTCAAACACTATCTGTGCCAAGTACTCACACTGATCATTAGTGTTAATAAGACATATCGATTGTGATGGCTAATATTGAGTGTCAACTTGATCGGATTAAAGCTTGCAAGGTATTGTTGCTGGGTTTGTCTTGAGGGTGTTGCCAAAGAAGATTAACACTTGAGTCAGTGAACTGGAGGAGGCAGACCCACCCTCAATCTGCATTGCCACTATCTAATCAGCTGCCAGCATGGCTAGAATAAAGCATAAAGCAGGCAGAAGAACCTGGAGGGATTTGACTTGCTGAGTCTTCCAGTCTTCTCTTTCCTCCTGTGCTGGATGGTTCCTGCCCTCAAACATCAGACTCCAAGTTTTTTAGCTTTTGGACTCTTGGACTTAACACCAGTGGTTTGCCAAGGGCTCTTGGGTCTTTGGCCACAGACTGAAGGGTGCACTGTTGACTTCCCTACTTTTGAGGTTTTGGGATTCTACTTGACTTCCTTGCTTCTCAGCTTGCACACAGCCTATTGTGAGACCTCATTTTGTGATCCTGTGAGTCAATACTCCTTAATAAACTTCCCTTCATAATTATGTCTATGCTATTCGGTCCCTTTAGAGAACTGTGACTAATATATGATGGTAGATACCTTTGATACCAGATTACCAAAATGGCACTTTTTCTCTGTGTTCATCCTCCCCAAAATTATAACCTCAGACTCATCATGAGAAAAAAATCAGACAAATCCCAATAGAAAGGCATTCTTCGATATATTTGACCACTACAACTTAAAACTGATGGTCATCAAAAAACAAGAAAAGTATGAGAAACTGTCATAGTCAAGAGACACCCAAGTAAAATGATGAATAAATATAAAGTTCTACTCTGGCTGGAATCCTAGAAGAAAAAAAAGACATTGAGTAAAATGTGAGAAAACTGAATAAAATTTGGACTTTTGTTAATAATAATGTATTAATACTTGTTCCTTGGTAACAAACATACCATATAAATGTAAGAAACTTTACAATTCTTCTAGATATAAAAACTCTTCTAAAAAGTACAGTTTATTAAATAAAACAAAAATATTCTACACAATTATTATCACAACAACAAAGTGTTCATTGAATCTATTTCCTGTAATTTATTTAAACATGGCTCATATTAAATATATGGGTTTATTCTAGCTTTTGTCATTCAGTCATCCATTTGAACAATATGTAATAAGTATTTGTGTCAAGCTATTATAAAATTTGAGACCCTACAAATAAACAGGTAGAAATAAGCTGCTACATAAGCCCTATAATAGCATGCGTATAATTAATGATGGAGACAGGTCAAAAAGTCCTACGTGAGCCCTATAATAACATGCTTGTAATTAACAAGGAGACAGGTTAAAAAAAATTAAAGTGAAGAAAAGGCAAGCAAGTAAAAATAAGAGTAGGTATATATTTGGTGGGAAGGGAATGAGGAATTATTTTAGATAACAGCTCCATTGTCTCTAGCCTTACAATCCGATTGCTCAATAGACAAAGAGTGTGTAGTACTGAAAGAAGAAACATGTCTTAAGATTTTATTGCATTGACCTGGGAAATAAATGATGGTAACTTTGGGCTTAGACTAGGTTGGTAGCAGAAGGTATAATAAGGAAGGACTGGTATCTAAATGTATTACACGGAGAAGCCAAAATAAAATAATTCTTTCATCATTTAGATGCGAGGGGGAAAAGATATCAAGAATTACTCTGTTTTATTTTATTTTATTTTTTTGTATAAAGACGTTGATAGAGATACATAATTTTAAGTATTTTAATACGTTTGATTAACTGTCCATAAATTTAGAAATATAAACTCCCATCAATAAGAGTTTTTACCTGTCTCCCCAGAATGAGTACCAAATAATGTTTATTTTTTATATATAGGAAGTCCAGAAGTAGGTAGTCCAAGGCTTTAGTGGGCCCTCCGTAATTATCAGAAACCCAGGAGCTTTCTACTTTACTGCCTTTATTTACGGACTCCAATCCTCAAGTACAAAAAGGTTGTTCTTGTATCACAGTTTGCAAGAAGAAACAAGGAAGGAACGACAAAGGGGAGCACTTTCTAGGGACCTTTGCCACTTATCAACCTTACTCAAAATCTCATATCACCATTGCCTTCATACATTATTTGATAAAACTGTATCGCATGACCAAACTAGTTACAAAGGGTGATTAGGAATAGGTCTCTTAACCAATTGCATTGTCATCCATACAAATTAGGAAAGAAAATTGACTGAAGAAGAATATGTATCCTGAGTAGACATTCAGTAATCTCATTTCTATTCGGTGACAATAAAAATATTATATTCCTTTAAAATATTTTAAATGTCATACATTTACTACTCTTTTGTTTTATTTTACCTCTTTCATATAAAAGTGTAATACTTTGTGATATGTTTAATAGCCATTAGTGTTTATTTACTTCTGGTATTAAAAATTTATGAAAGGTTCTTAATTTATGAGAAGATCTTGAGAGACAAATCAAGAACAGTAAAAAACAAAACAACTTCCATTCAACTAATGATGATTGGATGGTAGGAGGAAATTTACTTTGTGGTTTGAGAAGAACCAGTTGCAGGTATACAACTGGTCATTATGTGACTTATTTTTTGAAGAACAAAAATATTACATTCTGTGACTTATTTTTTTAAGAAAAAAAGTATTACATGATTCAATGTAATGTACAAGAAACCAGAAATTCGCTGTTAAATATTATTTCTGGGTTATAAGCTAATATAGCTCTAGAAGGACATCAAAGTAATTATATTATCAGTGAAAGAAAATTATTAACACGTTTCCATGAATTAACTTATTATTTAAATAGCTGTTATGAAAAATAATGGGTCTCATGGTTAAAATCAAGGTAAATCACAACAGAGAAAAGGAGAAGAAAATATGGAAACTTTTCCATAGTAATTCATGTGAGGGTTTTTTTAATATCAGGCTATTTCTCATCAGAGATTTATGTACTTTAAATAGAGTAGGATCCGAAGGTTAAAGAGATATTGAAGATTAATTCTGAAACCTTATCAAATTCATCCTTGCACAGAACACATCACAAAATCTTAATTTTTAACTTCTAATTCTTTGACTTAAAATTATGTAAAGCATACATATATTGTTAAAATAAAGCTTTACAAAAATAATAAAAGTCAATATTTTTCCAAAATAAAAATGTCGGGGGTTTTTGTAGGCAGTAGAAATATAGAAAGTGACCCTAAATATGCCTTCTCACTCTCTATGATCTAAATATAATTTTGTTTAAGTGCACAGGGGACGTGCAAATACCAAGCCACAAAAAAAGTATTTTGGCAGGTTTGGCCTTATTAATAAAACTAATGCCCTTGCAATCTTCTTTCCTCTTCCTTCACGGTTATAAGTCCAATCATTTCCTAGGACAATGAAGCTTATTTCTTTCTTTCACCTCTTGGTGATATTAGGTACGGAGGAAAAATCAAAGAAGGAGGGTCAAATATCTATGAGATTTTTTTCATTAATATATTAATAAATAAATCTTTGAGTCTTTTTAAATCTATCTCCATAAGGATAGGGGAAAATGTCAGGTGTCCAAACAGATGCAGACCAAGATAAAAGAGCCAAGAAATAATGAGAATAAAACAGTGTTATAAGTCCATGTCTAGTTGAGGAATCATGCAATTTGGTACAGAATTTTTTTGGCTGCCAAACTGAGGCAACAAGCCAACAGAAAATCAGTTAAATGAAAGAACCCACCTAACAGAAAGTTATTTTTGGAAACAAAAACTGGAAATGAGGACAGAAAAAAGAAAACCTAAACCAATTTTTTTTTTTTTTTTTGCTATGGAGTTTCACTGTGTCACCCAAGCTGGAGCACAATGGTGTGATCTCACTTCACTGCCATCTCAGCCTCCCCTCCTGGGTTCAAGTGATTCTCCTGTTCAGCCTCCCAAGTAGCTAGGATTACAGGCACCCACCACCACAGCTGGCTAATTTTTGTATTTTTAGTAGAGACGAAGTTTCACCATGGTGACCAGCTAGTCTTGAACCGCTGACCTCAGGTGATCCATCCTCCTCGGCCTCCAAAAGTGCTGCGATTACAGGCATGAGCTACCGTGCCCAGCCTCCAAAGTTTTAAAAACAGTCTGAAATTTAGGACTTTTTTTGAGGGGTGGGGGGAAGGCAATAATGTTAAAGTTAATGAATGACAATCTCAATCTCCTTCAATTGTATTCAATTTTGAGGTCAAAAGTTGGAGATCTATTTTTGTAGAAGTCAAATACGTACCTTGGGTTGACTTTAGGTTTTTTGTGCCAGAAAGTCAAATACTTAGTGCTTTTCGGCTCCACTGTTTCATAGACTCAGAAATATCCTTAACGCATACTTAATGTGTTCTAGATTTTTCAGAGTGTCATTTTCAATCAAAGGGAAAATTCAATATATCACAGCAGCAGCAATACCAAAAACTTTAAATATTAATTTATGTTTTCTCTAATTTGTAGAAATCTATTCATTTAGTAATTTGTGCATCAAAGTTCCTCATTATTATTTAATTTGTTTGTATTTACCAATATAGAATTTAAAGTCATATGTAAAAAGACTCTAAGAGTGATATTCTCTTTGTACAAAAGGGAACCTAAAATAATAAATTTTCAAATTACATCTATATAGTGCCTCACATTTTCACCCTGTTCGTAACCCAGGGAGCAACCAAGAAAAGATGATTTTTTTTTTTTTTTTTTTTGGTAGCAACTGTATTCAATGACCAGACTGACTTACTAAAGTTTACGGGGCAAAAGGAGGTGAAGGAATTAGAATAAGAAATCTTTTTGAGTCAGTTTTAGAGAAGAATATTCCAGTCTGCAGCAATAGAAAATGCCTATAGATGATTGGAAAGATCAGCTGAATGTTTTAACTATCAGCCTACTGTTGAATTATTTTGTGATAACAGAACACCATTGTTGGACTTAAATTGTTAACAACTAAATTGATAACAAATTGTTAACAAAGTAGAAAAAAATGATACAGATTAATTACAATGGCCACACCTTACAACTGGGGTCAGTTGGTTGAACTGCAAAAGTAATGTATGACCTGAAAAAGTGTCAACTGTGGTATGACGTGATACAAGCTCTTAGCTGGGGTCAAAAGTCGGATGTGATCAGTCTTCAAATACGAAGCAGACATGGGCAACACCAAATGCCATGAGTTCTCTTCCATTGAGAAACAACCTAATAAACTTTTAATGGGAGATAGAAGTCTGGCATACAATGGTAGATTAGTTTATGAAGGTTTATGTGAATCAGAGCCTGCTTGATGATGGATCTAGTCCATAATGGTAGCAATCTGAGGAATGCAGGCCTGATTAACACCTTGACTCTAGTAAGTCTCATTAGCAAATGGTCTTTTACCATGGACATTTGCATGAGTGACTCAGATATTTTCATAAGCAGTCATAATTTTTCCCCACATTTCATGGTCTCAAAACCAAGTGGCACACCAAAATGGGAAGCAATTGAAAACAGCCTCACAATCAG
This sequence comes from Theropithecus gelada, assembly GCF_003255815.1. NCBI lineage: Eukaryota > Metazoa > Chordata > Mammalia > Primates > Cercopithecidae > Theropithecus > Theropithecus gelada. Next base: position 43,685,901 of record NC_037675.1, on the reverse strand, counting down.
CAGAAACATACAACAAAGTTCATTTATCTAAATATTGGCCATTTCTGTGAGAATGGCCTGGAGTTCTGCCCAATGAGTGGAGCAACACATCTGTCTGTGATTTCTATGGTATAAAAACAGCAGCCTCAGGAATCTGGTGGACATCATTGGCCTTCAGCTTAATCAAACCATCGGTGAAGTCTCAGGTATTTAGGGAAACCTCTATGAATCTAGGGTCTCAGTGAGCCCACAGATTTTCTTTAAGCAAAGAATAAGTGATAGTTTTTCTTAAAAGAACAGCTGTGACCTTTTTATATAAAGCCAAGATGCTATTGGCTCCAAGTGAGCTAAATTCTTGAATACACTATGTATGTTTTACAAGTGAGGCTTCTTCGAAAATCTTCATGTCATTGAGCCTGAGTTTACTCACCCAACAAACAGAATATTGTTTTAACTGGTGTCTCTACTAACTAAGAAAGGAAATCTTATTAAATCTGATGTCACTAGCAGCTGTGTCTGGGAGGCAAAGAGGCTTTGCATTTTCTTCCATTTAGAGTGGCTGCAAGCACAGCTGGCACAGCTCAACCAAACCCCCGGGTGCCCTGGTAGAAGCACTGTTTGACAGACATGTCAATGACATAAATAATTACCTACAGAGACATGTAGTTCAAAGCGGTCACTGGAAATGTATGTCCACAAAAGTGCTAGAATTTCTACATATTTGTTGTCCGTTATTTGGAGTGTCTTCTCTGTATGAGCTTTCAGAGTCCAGACCTGATAAACATCAATACCCATATGTATGTAACAGTGAAAGTCACAGCAATAGTACATTAAATTGATCCAGTACATCTCACTCACAAGACTACTTTAGCTTTCCTTACCCACTGTGATCACTACTCAAATCCTATGTGTTAAATTTAGGCATCCATTTCTCCCACAGGATCAGGTAGGATGGTTGATGGGATTCTTATAATTGGTTAATGTCATAAAAATTTGTGTCCATTTCTTGTGTCTAAGGTTTTCCAAAGCATACTCAGCTGTTATATATGGGCTTTGGTCCCTTAGGAAATACAGGAAATAGAAATAACTTAGTCCTAGATATAATTACTTACCTTCTTAAAATATCTCTGTTTAGCGTACAGGTGTATGGAGAATCAATAAAATATGGAATAGAGCAGCCCTATTCCATTCTGTATGAATGTTTTGTTGTTGTTGTTTTGGGTTTCTTGTTTGGTTTTTATTGTGTTAAAATACATATAACCTAAAATTTACCGTATTGAGAAACCAAGGCTTTGTATTAGCTTTTTGGTTTAGTGTGGCTGCCAGCACAACTCAAGCAATTACATTGTAATGGTTTAAGTCTCCATAAAACTCTACATCTTTATTGATAACACAGTATATTTCAGCTTTTGGGTTCCATGACCCAACAAGTCCGCCATACTGCTTTCAGCAGGGGCCATAGATATTGGTGCCACTGTGTCATAACATCTTTTCTTCCTTCTGTCCACGGAAGTAAGAACAACCAAACCACCATTCAGGCAGCTTCCTTCTATCCTGCTTTATTATCCTCATCTTCTAAACTTTATTATCTGATGAGAGAGTGGGGATTCCTTACTACCAGCACATTACCACATAGGCAAGAGTGTTTTCTACAAGACCCCAGCGATTCTTTTTGTATCTCCTAAAGTGGCCCATGAGGTATTCATACCTTTTATCCAACCAACAATCCATATTTCTGTCAACATGTCGTCCCCATTGACCAAATATCCAAGAACTGTGAAGGGTTTGAGATTCTACTCTACTTGCAAACTAACACAGCCTGTCACAGGTGTATGTGTGTTGACAGAAGACATAAGACTCTTAGGCCAGAAACTATAATCATTTTACTATTCACAGAAACTGTGTTAGCCAGAACATCATTGTTTTTACTCCTGTTTTGTAAGTCCAGTTCCCACAGAGTGCTGCAAAGAGGGTTGGGTGATGCCTGTACATGCGGTGAGTTTCATTGTAGAAGAGGAACTCTGAGTTTAGGGAATGTGAGTTTTGGGATTAAAAGGAAATAAGTATCCCTGACCTTTGCCCTGGAGGAAAGGGACATATGCCTTTCTTCTACTAAACAGTAAGCAAATTTGTCTTTTGTCTGGAGTGGAAAAGTTATCTATTTTTGAGACTGTCCATTATATAAACATCCTTGTAAAGGGTCTAGAACAAAGTCATCCATAGCTTCTGCTTGTAAGATGTGTAGAAACAGAAATCCGTAGAGAATTTTTTTATCAAAACACTCAAAAGCTTACAGAATGCAATGCCAATGTAGATACTTTTAGACCAAATTAAATTAAACATAGCTACTTTGACCATTTGACAACTGGCAAAGGTCATAGTAAGTGCTTAGACAGTGGCAAGGTCTGTGAGCTAAATTTCAACTGCAAGTAAGTCTCCACATGTTTTCATCTCCATTTTCAGCAGTTATCTATGAAATTTTCCAAGTATTATATTGATTTTGTGTGTGTGTGCGTGTGTGTGTGTATGCGTGCATGTGTGTGTGTGTTTTGAGACGGAGTTTCGGTTTTGTTGACCAGGCTGGAGTGCAATGGTGCGATCTTGGCTCACTGCAACCTCTGCCTCCTGGACTCAAGCGATTCTCCTTCCTCAGCCTCTCGAGTAGCTGGGTTTACAGGCATGTGCCACCATGCCCAGCTAATTTTGTATTTTTAGTAGAGATAGGGTTTCTCCATGTTGGTCAGGCTGGTCTTGAACTCCTAACCTCAGGTGATCTACCTGTCTCAGCCTCCCAAAGTGCTAGGATTGCAGGCATGAGCCACCGTGCCCATCCAATATATGTGTGTGTTTTGAAACAGGGTCTTGCTTTGTAACCCAAACTGGAGAGCAGTGGCATGATCACAGCTCCCTGCAGCCTCTACCTCACAGGCTCAATTGATCCTCCCATCTCAGCCTGAAATTTTGTGTTTTGATAGAAAGTGATAAAGAAGAGCTATGAATTATAAAAAGTAAGTTATCAAACATTATGTCAAATGTGAAGTCACATTAATATTAGCTTTTCTTTTCTAAAATTCAAAGTATAAAATTTGTTATATTTACTTGTTTAATTTCACTTTTAACATTCTATTTATTTTCCTATGTAAAAAATATATGTGCAGATTAGTATTTAAAATAGGATATTTACAGTTAAATGAATATTAGATCTTACTTTTTACAGCAGATATTCATGCTAATTTTCCAAATGGGATAAAATCAAGCTTTCCTTATCCTTATATAACAGCGGTCACCAACCCACAGGCCGTGGACTGAAACGAGTCCACGGCCGGTGAGGAACTGGGCCGCACAGCAGGTGTTGAGTGGCAAGCTTCATCTGTATTTACAGCTGCTCCTGGTTACTCCCATTACTGCCTGAGCTCTGCTTCCTGTCAGATCAGCCTCGAAATTAGATTCTCATAGGAGTGTGAACCCTATGGTGAACTGTACATACAAGGAATCTAGATTACGTGCTTCTTTTGAGAATCCACGGCCTGATAATGTGTCACTGTCTCCCATCACCTCCAGAAGGGATGGGACCATCTAGTTGCAGGAAAACAAGCTTAGGGCTCCCACTAATTCTACATTATGGTGAGTTGTATAATTACCTCATTACACAGTACATTGTAGTAATAATAGAAATAAAGTCTGCAATAAATGTAATGTGACTGAATAATCCCCAAATCACCCTCCCAACACTGGTCCATGGAAAAATTGTCTTCTATGAAACTGGTCTCTGATGCCAAAATTGTGGGGGACTGCTATTATATAAGATGCAACTCTAAGGCTGATTTAATTAGTTAGAAATTTATAGTTATGTAAAAAATGATATCCTGCAAAGATTATAAGAATTATATTGTATTCTTTATAATTATATAATATTCATTATCACAGTATTTCCCTTTAAAATTAATTGAACATATTAAAGGTAATTATTTGCAATGTAATAATGTTTGCAGTTGTATTATACACTATTTCTTATTCAAATATCATTATTTGATGTAGCAATAGGCTATTATTTAATAGTTTAAATTGCTCCCAATAAAATGGGTTGAAGTGAAAAGTTTTATTTCCCATTAAAGATGAATATTAAAATAATGGTGGATTATAATTGCCAAAATTCAGAATCAACCAAAATGTCCTTTAATAGGTGAATGTGGAGCATCGATACAATGGCATATTTATTTAGCAATAAAAAGAAATGAACTATCAAATCACAAAAAGACATGGAAGAACTTTAAATGCATATTGCTAAGCAAGAGAAGTCTTTTAGCAATTTAAGAAGGCTATTATGACTCCAACGATAGGGAATTTTGGAAAGGTAAAACCTGGTGACAGTAGCAAAAACGTTGGTGGTCATCATGGGTTTGAGGAGGGAGGGAAAGTTGAGCACAGGAGATTTTTAGGACAGTGTAACTATTCTATATGACACTATATTAGTAGATACATGTCATTATACATTTGTCAAAACACAGAGAATGTACAACACTGAGTGAACCTTCAAGTAAACTATGGATTTTAGTTAATAATAAGGTATTTATATTGGCTCATCAATGGTAACCAATCAACATTTAACAATCAAAAGATAACAAATCAAAAATCACAATACTAACTTAAGATGATAATCATAGAGGAAACTTTGGAGAGTATGAGATGGCATATGGCAACTCTGTATTTTCCACTTAATTTTTCTGTAAACCTGAAACTGCACAAAATATAAAGTCTATTAATGAAAAAAATAGTGAAAAAATAAACATTGAGTACTCACTGAGTTATTCACTCTTTCCTTCATTATGGGCAAATTCAGAATATTGGAGAATAATGTTAATAGATATAATGAAACAGAAACTTCTTTGGCTACAAAATATTCTCATAAAAATCCATTTGACTGAAAATTTATTTTTTGTAAAATATACATCATTAGAAATTTCTAAAATTTCTTAAATTTCTGAGTATCTATGCTAATAGGGCCACCTAAGAGGCAGATACCTTTCTGAAAGTAATAAATCTTTTTTAAACTGATTAAAATAATAAAACAATATCAGATGTGATTCAGTGATGGTTCTGGCTTCATTTCTCTGTAATATCAGCTTTAACCTTGTAATGACTAGCCCATGACGGCAAATAAACACATCAGTTGCACATTCCTCTGTATACCTCAAAGTCACCTTCCCCCCAGACCAAAGAGGTGTTTTCTCTCCAAACTACATAAAAAAGAATACATATAATAGGTTTTCAGCTTCAATTTGATTAGACCAAGTTTCCACCATTGAACATGACTGTGGTAAAATAAATAAGTTGACTTATAACAACTAGCGTATTCCTTTGTAGGGAACAATATCGGTCTCACACAAATCAGGTATTTGCCAAATAAAATGATAAAATCATGGATATGAAGAAAGTGAAATTTTTGTATAGACTACACAACGATCATTAAACCCATCACTTTGTGTAAATGACTTTATAGTTTGGTATTTATTCATTTACTTTTTCCAAAAATCTATGTTCTTTTGGCATAATGAATAACTTCTATCAGCGGCCCCCAAGCTTTTTGGCACCAGGGACCAGTTTCATGGATTATAATTTTTCCAAGAACAGGGGTATGGTGAGGATGGTTTTGGGATGAAACTGTTCTACCTCAGATCGCCAGGCATTAGTTAGATTCTCATAAGGAGCACGCAACCTAGATCCCTGGCATGCACAGTTCACAATGGGGTTTGCATTCTGTGACAACCTAACATTGCCTCTGATTTGAGCAGATGTGGAGCTCAGGTGCTAGTGCTCACTCTCACTCACTGCTCACCTCCTGCTATGTGGCCCTGTTCCTAACAGGCCACAGACTGTAGCCCATGGGTTTTAGACCCCTGCTGTAGTAGATGCTAGTTAACAGAACATATTTGATTGCTGATATTGTTTGCAATTAATTATCTTACTTGAGGAAAATGATTAAATGTAAGTTAGTCACCTTAACATAATATTCAGAATGTAAGATGTAACTTTCATTACTCAATTGTTTTTATTATTTCTTTGGTATATTTTATGTTTTTTTCTTTTTTATTGTAATATTTTATTGGAAAACAAATATACAACTTGGAATGGATTTTAGGCAAATTATGCCATCAGCAGATTATCTTTAAGTGGCTAACAACAGTGTAAAAAGCAAGCAACAGGAGGAGAAAATGTTTCCAGTACAAGACAAGCAGTATGAAAAAATAGTATATAAAAACCTGAATAACACACCTTTCTTGCAATAGTGCAACTTTTTAGTTCATATTGTTGACTGTTTATAGTCTACACAGTTACAACTTCACACTTCAACAACATGCTCACAGATCCTAAAGAAACCTACTTTATAAGAAGGCATAACCTATATATTCCTTCATTTGACCAACTCCATCTAATTTTAGATGTGCAGAATGGCTTAGATATATATTCAGGTGTAAGCCACATACAACATATTACTTGATCAATATTCTAAAATCAGGTTTCAGGACAATGACATTAAGAGAAAGGAAGAAAACATGGAGGAATGAAGTCCTAACTACTATACATCCATATGGTGTTATTTTTTGACAGTAGTGAAAAGCCTTTACAGATAAGTTACAAAGAAAAAGCAAATAAACAATTTTGTACAAGAAATGTAACACATTCTATACAACGTCAACTTTGCTGTCATCATTTGTACAAACTCTCCATACTTTACTTGACGATCACCATCAATATCTGCTTCCCTGATCATTTCATCGCCTTGGTATCTGTTAACTACTTTCTAAGGTTTATAAGGTGAAGCTCTGTTGCACTAATATAACCATTGCCAACCTTATCAAACACATGGAATGTTTCTTTTTCACTGTCTGGGTCTTTCATTTGTCTTGCCATCATTGTCAGAAATTCAAGAGGGTCAATTGTGCCCTTACCATCAGCATCTACTTCATTAATCATATCCTCTGCTTCTGTTGGATTCTACCCAAGATACTTCATTACAGTTCTCAATTGCTTTATTGTTACAGTTCCATCATCATCCTTGTCAGATAGAGAAAATATTCCTTTGAATTCTGCAATCTTCTCTCCCATCAGTTGGTCACCTGTGCCGCAAGCACTACTGGTTTCACAGATGCAACCATACAACCTCATGGCTGGCTGGCTGACTCACTCCACTCAGACTCATTTTTTTTTGTTTGTTTTATTTAGCCTTACATTGCTTTTGTTTCCTTATTTTCCTAAGGTGGAAACTTAGATGATTGATTTGAAATCTCTATTCTTTTCTAATATGTTTTTAATGTTATTATACATTTCTCTTTAAGCAGTGCTTTCGCTGCATCCTACAAATTTTGATATTTTAAATTCATATTCATTTAATTAAAATTGTTTTTTAAAATTTCCCTTGATATTCCTTTAGCCATATGTTATTTAGGAGTGTATCATTTAGTCTCCAAATATGCAGTATAGAAAACATTGAAAAATAATTATAAAAATGTGTTATTTTATATTTAAGCAAGAGCAAATTCCAGAGAAACTGTTGCATATATGTAAATATTTAATACCCAAATGATGAAAAAATGTGCAAAAATATTTACCTGTTTTTAGGATAAGGAAGGATATCCTAATCATAGATAAGCAATCTATAGTAAAAATTGATAGGTTTTTAAAATATTTAAATTAACATCAATCTTATGGTGATAGAAGTCAGAGTAGTGGGAGTGGATTAACTTTGGGCTGAGTCACAAGAGGGATTTCTAGAACACAAGTTATATTCTATTCCTTTACTTTGGTAATGGTCACATCACTGTTCATTTTCTGATAATTTATCAACATGCTCATTTCTAATTGTGCACCTTTCTATATGCATAATGTGTTTTAATAAAATGTATACAAATTTAGTAGATCAAGATAACTATAAAATAATCACTGGTAGAAAACTGAATTGTGATATGTTTTATAGAATATGTTAATACTAGGACTATAGAGTTATGTTAATCATTAAGAAAACCATAACCACCTAAGATGATACACAGTTATAAACCTTGCATAAATAAATGACAGAAAAATTGAAAATACAGAGACATACATACATATTCAACATCACTTGTAAACAAAAGAAAAAAACTATATAGTTTAAAACAAACATTACTTTTGCATTTAAAATTGGGAAAACAAAGCAAAAATTATATAAAAACATGGATAATTAAAAGTTAAAAAAGATCATTTTATACACTGGAGATTGAAAATTACTACACTTTAAGAAAGAAAAAAATGTGCAAAGTATAGAATATAGAACAGTATGATCACAAGCTGGAAGGAAAGAGATGAAATGCATGTGTTGCATATGCAGAGAAATAAACATTATGTAAACATGTATTAACACAAGTGATTATAAATAAGCAATAAGCTTATTGGTAAAGTTTATGTAATTATTATTTAATTATATACAGTTTTTTAGCCATAAAAAGGCATTTTTGGATTTTATATCCAAGTGTGCTAGCAGTAAGATATAGTGTAAGAAAAATAGTCATAAATTTTAAAACGTAAGGTTAGTTTCCGTGAAAGAACCTCATCCAAATCAACCTTACCACTTATTCCAGTCTTTGATATATTCAAAGTATTAGGTCAATTATTCCTTGATTGTATTTCATTTAACGTCTAATATTGCAATGCACATTACATATGAAGAATACAAGTAAAAATAATGAACCAAGAAACATTTGTTAAGGCCACAAAAGCAATTCTGGAGAACAACTGAGTGACATTCAAAGTCAGTGCAAAATGTGAATCCAGCACAGATAGAACACTTAACAACTGAGTAAGATAAGCCCAAAGGATGATGACAAAATGGGCAATCATAAGACAATTTCTACTAATAAAAGATACACTTCATGTGGAAATGTATTAAATACATATTTTTTTAAATTGACCTTTTGTATGAAAATACAACAAATGTTAAATATGGATACTGAATAATTCCATAATTAAGCAATATAAAAAGTTGAAATGTTTCCCAATTATTTAATAAAGTCAGAGTAAATGTAATGTAAAATTTCACTTTGTAAATCAATACTTTTTAAATCAATATTTTCTATAAAAGTCCTCTACAAAATAATTATAGTCCAATCTTACTTATAGGTACAAAATGTTTAATAAAACATTTGCAAATAGAATGCAGATGTATTAAATAAATGAACACTCTGATCAAAGTATGTATCACAGAAAGTTGTTGGTTTAAGGAAATATATCAACAAAATCCATTGCTCCAAAAAGACAATACATTACTTTTGGCCTTAAAGAATTATTTATTGCAATAATTGCTTAAGTCATGTCTGATATGTTTTTTTTTCTGAATGTCTCAACTTCATTCATTTTCCCCCACTACTTGATATAAAGTGTTGGTTCTGATTTGTGTGGTTTTACTTTAGTTTTATCAAACAGCAACAGTGATAATCCCAAATTTTTATTTGAATTAGGTGGTTGGGAGCATTGGTTTTGAAATCCTAGTTAGATACTTGCCTTTTGCTTTTGCCAATTTTTTCAGCACGTTTTTGTTTGTTTGTTTTGTGTGTTTCAATTTCTTCATTTGTCTTATAATATTTTTCCTTCCCAATAAGTTCATTGTTATTTACATTTTTTAAAGAGTTATTTATTTAGTCAGTGTTTCCAATTGTAGCAGTTGTTTGAAATATTTTACTCCAAGTCTTAATGTTCTCTTCAAATTTGAAAATATATTTTATAATTTACTTGTCTTTCTTCTATGTTTTCTTTTATTACATTTGTCTCTTTTATTTGAAGAACCTGTTCTTGGTCTTAGCTATCAGTTCTACGAAAGATAGGTTTATTTTTCTCATTATAAATTTTCTTTATCTTTTTACATCACCACCCAGGTAGTAAGCATAGTACTCAATAAAGTAATTTTTTAATCCTCAACTTTCTCCTTCTTTCACACTGGAGTAAGGCCCTGTGTCTACTATTTCTTTATTTGTGTCCATATGTACTCAATGTTCTCACTAAGAGAACATGAGATGTTTTGTTTTCTGTTTCTGTCTTACTTCATTTAGTATAATGGCCTCTAGTTTCATCCATGTTTCTGCAAACGACACAATCTCGTTCCATTCTAATGGCTGCATAGTATGGATGGCAGTGGCGGCCCATCTGGAAAAGCCACTGCCGTGTCACTGACTGCAGTCAGGGAGGCAGGGCCAGGTCTGCCTACTTGCGTACTCCGTGGAGTTGGCAGGAGCTGGGAACAGGTGAAGCCCCACCCCCTTTCAAGTTACAGCGATGGGATTCCCGCCCTTTTGGGCAGGTGCAGCTGCTCAGTCATGGCTGTGGACCCCGACACCTCCGCATTCTCAGAGGCTTAGGAAGCGCCCCCTTCCCTGCAGACTCAGAAGTGTCTGTTCCCACTTCCTGGCCTCTCCGCACTCCCGAAACCCACTCTAATTTTGGAAGGCAGTTGTGCTCACCACTATACCACCAACTCCCCACTCCAATTTTGGAGCAAAGTTGTGGCTGAGCCCGGGTGCTGTCACAACCTGGTGGGTGTGCATGTGCTCAGGGCAGTGCTGACACACCAGCACCCTGCTGCCTCAGCCCCCTCCAGACTTGGGAAACAAAGGAGCACAGGAGGGAGGCTGAAGTGGGACTAAAGATGATTAGGTGTGAGTCTGCAGGCACCCCTCCACACGAACAGCCTGGGCACTGTGGGGGACCATAGATGGCAGATTAATGGCAGCAGGAGGCGGACAGGCTCCTGGGAAGAAAAGGGCAGGTGCCCAGTTAAACCCCACCTTGGTACCAGGCTGCTGGTTCTGCAGACCAGAGTGAGAACTTAGGGTCCTTTTTCCAGGCCCGCCCATGACTGCCCATGGACCAATCAGCATGCACTTCCTCCCCTCTGAAGCTCCTAACAATCCTGGACTCAGCCCCACTCCAGGAGACAACAGAAAGACCTGCCTGCTGAGAGGAGCTTCCAACTGTGGGTCTCCTCTCTGCTGAGAGCAGAGCAGGTGATGGGATGACCTGACAGCAGAGAGGAGCTACCCACCGGGAGTCTCCTCTGAGCTGTTCTGTTGCTCAATAGAGCATCTCTTTCTCTTGCTCACCTTCCACTTGTCCATGTATATCATTCTTCCTGAACACGAAACAACAATTCAGGACCCGCTTAATGGCAGGGCTGAAAGAGCTGTAACACAAACAGCGCTGAAACATGCCCTTTGCTTGCCACTTTGCAGGCAACAAGAAAAAAAGAACAGAAGAGCTTCAGCTCTTTCGGGAGCCCAGACCTAGGAGCTCCCCATGCCAGGGCTATGACACCCTGTTTGGGGCTCTGCAGTTCCTGGCATCTCCAAGCTCCCGGGTGCCACTGTGTTTCATGCTGCCAGCTGTGGAAGCTGCTTGCAAAACGTCTGGTCCCTCTGCAGTCTTACAGAGAGCTGGGACCCCTGCTGGTGCCTGGAGCTGCCTACCCCGCTGCAGCTGGTGTGCCTGGCTGTGCGCAGTGGCGGGACCCCATGCTCACTTGCTCACACATCATTCACCACTCTGTGCCTGGCTTGCCTTTGGCAGCATGGGATCCAGGCCAGTAGCATGAGCCAAGCACAGTCTGCCAAGTCGACTAGGTAGAACAAGCCCAGCAGGCCTGAGCAAAACTTGGGCAAAGGTGCCACTAGTCACAGAAGTTTCCAGCCAGAAGAGTGAAACTGCAAGCACCCTGTAACAGTATTCCATGGGGTATATGTACCACATTTTCCTTATGCAGTCTACCACTGATGGGGATTTAGGTTGATTCCATGTCTTTGGTATTGTGCATAGTGCTGCAATGAATATACACATAAATGTGTCTTTATGGTAGAATGATTTATAATCCTTTCGACATATACCCAATAATGGAATCGCTAGGTCAAATGCATTTTCTGCTTCTAGTTCTTTGAGAAATTGTCAAACTGCTTTCCACAATGGCTGAACCAACTTATATTCCAACCAGAAGTGTAAAAGCATTCCTTTGTCTCTGCAACCTTGCCAGAATCTGCTATTGTTTGACTTTTTAGTAATGGCCATTCTGACGGGTATGAGATAGTATCTCACTGTGGTTTTGATTTGCATTTCTTTAATGATTAGTGATGTGGAGCATGTTGAGCATTTTTTAATATTCTTGTTTGCTACATGTATGTCTTCTTTTAAAAAGTGTCTGTTAATATACTTTGCCCGCTTTTTAATGTGGTTACTTGTTTTGTTCTTGTAAATTTGTTAAAGTTTTTTATAGATTCTGGATACTAGATCTTTGCTAGATGATTAGTTTGCAAATATTTTCTTCCATTCTATAGGATTTCTGTTTACTCTACTGAAAGTTTCATTTGCTGTGCAGAAGCTCTTTAATTAGGTCCCCTTTGTCAATTTCTATTTTTGTTGTGATTGCTTTTAATGTCTTTGTCATGAAATATTTGCCAGATCCTATATCCAGAATAGTATTTTCTAGGTTACCTTTTAGAGTTTTATAGCTTTAGGGTGTACATCTAAGTTTTTATTCCACTTTGAGTTGATCATTGTATGTACTGTTAAGGAAGGAGACCACTACTACTCCTGCTGCCCTCCTCCCTCCACCTTGCCTAGTTCACAAGACAGGAGAAGAGAGAGAAAGAAACAAAAGTAAGATAAATAGCCAGACAACCTTGGCACCACCACCCGGCCCTAGGAGTTAAACAAAGTAATAATAATAACATCAACCCCTGGCCTAAACTACTTGTGTTATCTGTAAATTCCAGACACTGTATGAAAAAGCATTGTAAAATTTTTGTTCTGTTAGCTGATGCATGTAGCCCCCAGTCACGTTTTCCACACTTGCTCGATTTATCACGACCCCTTTACGTGGACCCCTTAAAGTTGTAAGCCTTTAAAAAGGCCAAGTATTTCTTTCTCGGGAAGCTCGGCTCTTAAGACGTGAGTCTGCCGACGCTCCCGGCCGAATAAAAAACCTCTTCCTTCTTTAATCTGGTGTCTGAGGAGTTTTGTCTGCGGCTCGTCCTGCTACACTGTAAGGAAGAAGTCCAGTTTCAGTTGTCTGCATATAGCTAGCCAGTTAGCCCAGCTCCATTTATTGAGTAGGGAGTCATTTGCTCATTTTTTTTTTTTTATTTTCAGTTTTGTCAAAGATCAAATAATTGTAGGTGTTCAGCATTATTTCTAGGCTCTCTATTCTGGTCTGTTGGTTATGTGTCTGTTTTGTACCATTACCATGCTGTTTTGGTTACTGTAGCCTTGTAGTATAGTTAGAAGTTGGGTAATGTAATGCCTCCAGCTTTGTTCTTTTTGCTTAGGATTCCCTTGGCAATTCAAGCTATTTTGGTTATATACGAGCTTTAAAAATTATTTTTCTGATTATGTGAAGAATATCATTGGTAGTTTGATAAGAATAGCATTGAATCTGTCAATTGCTTTGAGCAGTATCATCATTTAAATATAGCATTGATTCTTTCTAGCCATGAGCATGAAATGTTTTTCCATTTGTTTATGTAAACTTTAATTTCTTTCAGCAGTGTTTTGTAATTCTCATTGTAGAGATCTTTCACCTCTCAGGTGGCTATATTCCTAGACATTTTATTCTGTTCATGGCTACCGGGACTGGGATCGTGTACTTGATTTAGCTCTCAGCTTGGAAGTTGTTAGTGTATAGAAATGCTACCGATTTTCGCACATTGACTCTTTATCCTGAAGCTTTGCTGAAATTGTTTATCAGGTCAAAGAGTTTGGGGCAAAGGCTATGGGATGTCTGCAAAAAGGGATGGTTTGACCTCCTTTCTTCCTATTTGGATATCTTTTATTTCTTTATTTCGCCTGTAGCTCTGGCCAAGACTTCCAGTACTATGTTGAATAAAAGTGGTGAGAAACGTCATCCTTGTCCTGTTCTGTTTTTCAAGGGAAATGCTTCCAGCTTTTGCCCATTCAGTGTAATGTTGGCTATGGGTTTGTCATAAATGGCTCTTATTATTTTTAAGCATGTTCCTTTAATGCCTAATTTAAGGGTTTTTAATAAGAAAGGATGTTTAATTATATGAAAAATCTTTTCTGCATCTATTGAGATGAACTTTTTTTGTATTTAGTTCTGTTTATGTGATGAATCACATTTATTGATTTGTGTATGTTGAACCAATCTTGCATACCAGGGAAAAAGCCAACTATTTCCTGGTATATTAACTTTTTGATGAGTTGCTGGATTCAGTTTGCTAGTATTTTGTTGAGTATTTCTGCATCTATGTTCATCAAAGATATTGGCCTGAAGTTTGTTTTTGTTGTTGTTGTTGTGTCTCTGACTGGTTTGGTATCAAGATGATGGTGACTTCATAGAATGAGTGAGGTCTCACAGAATTCTCATTTTTTTGGGAAGTTTCAGTAGGAATGGCACCAGGTCTTCTTTATATATCTGGTAGAATTCAGTTGTAAATCCATGTGTCCTAGATTTATTCTGGTTGGTAGACTTTTTATTACTAATTCAATTTGCAAATCATTATTAGTTTGTTCAGGGATTCAATTACTTTTTGTTGCATTATTGGGAGGTTGTGTGTTTCCCGAACTTTATCCATTTCTTCTGGGACTTCTTGCTTGGGTGCATAGAGGTGTTCATAATAGTTTCTGAGTGTTTTCTTGTATTTCTATGGGGTTAATGTTAATGTTCCCTTTGCCATTTCTGATTGTGTTTATTTGGATCTACTCTCTTTTTTTGTTAGTCTAGGTAGAGGTCTATCTTATTTATTCATTCACAAAAACAATTTGTGGATTCATTGATCTTTTATTATATTTTGTTGTGTGTGTCTCAATTTCCTTCACTTCAGCTCTGATATTAGTAAATTTTTTTCTCCTTGCTTTAGGGTTCATTTGCTTCCGTTTTTCTAGTTCATCTACATGTGATGCTAGGTTGTTAGTTTTAGATCTTTCTAACATTGTGATGTTGGCATTTAGCACTATAAATTTCCCTCTTAAGACTATTTTAATTGTGTCCTAGAGAGTCTGATATCTTGTGTCTTTGCTCTCATTTGTTTCAAAGAATTTGTTAATTTCTGCCTTAAATTCATTGTTTACCCAAAGGTCATTTAGAATCAAGTTGTTTAACTTTCATATAATTGTAGGGTTTGAGTGATTTTCTTAGCATTAATTTCTATTTTTTATTGTGCTATGGTCTGAGAATGTGATTGGGATGGTTTAGAATTTTCTTTTCTTTGTTTTCTCCTGAGGATTATTTTATGTCCAATTGTTTGGGTTATTTCAGAATATTTGCCATCTGTAGGTGTCTATTATATCCATTTGGTCAAGTGTTGTGTTCAGGTCCTGAATATCTTAATTAATTTTCTGCCTCAGTGATATGTCTAACACTGTAAGTAAAATGTCGAAGTCCCCCACTGTTACTTTGTGAAAATCTAAATCTCTTTGTAGGTCTCTCCATTAGTCAAGGTTCTCTAGATGGACAGAACTAATGGGACAGATGTACATATAAAGGGGAGTTTACGAAGGAGTATTGACTCACATCACCACAAGGTGAGGTCCCACAATAGGCCATCTGCAAACTGAGGAAAAAGGAAGCCAGTCTGAGTCCCAAACCTCATAAGTAGGGAAGACAACAGTGCAGCCTTCAGTCTGTTGTTGAAGTTCCAAGAATCCCAAAGCTGAAGAACTGGGAATCCAAAGTTCAATGGCAGGAAGCATCCAGCATGGGAGAAAGACGGAGTCCAGAAGACTCAGCAAGTCTGCTCTTTTCATTCCTGCTTTTATGCTGACAGCTGATGATGTGGTGCCCACCCAGATTAAGGGTGGATCTGCTTCTCCCAGTCCACTGACTCAAATGTGAATCTCCTGTGGCAACACCCTCACAGACACACCCAGGAAGAATTCTTTGCATCCTTCAATCCAATCAAGTTGACACTCAATATTAACCATTACAGTCTCTAAGAACTTGCTCTATACATCTGGTTGCTCCTGTGTTGGGGCTTCTTTTTGAATTGAACTCTTTACCATTATGTAATTCTCTTCTTTGTCTTTTTTTTAATCTTTGTTGGTTTTAAGTCTGTTTTGTCTGAAATAAGAATGGCAGCCCTGTCTGTTCTTTCTCTCTCTCTCTCTTTCTTTCTCTCTCTTTCTTTCTCTTTCTTTCTTTCCTTCTCTTTCCTTCTTTCTCTCTCTGCTTCCTTCCTTCCTTCCTTCCTTCCTTCCTTCCTTCCTTCCTTCCTTCCCTCCCTCCCTCCCTCTTTCTTTCTTCTTTCTTTCTTTCTTTCTTTCTTTCTTTCTTTCTTTCTTTCTTTCTTTCTTTCTTTCTTTCCTTCCTTCCTTCCTTCCTTCCTTCCTTCCTTCCTCCCTCCCTTCCTTTCTTCCTTCCTTCCTTCTTTCTTTCTTTTTCTTTATTTGCTTGGTAGATTCTTCTTGATCCCTTCACTTTGAGCTTATGAGTGTCACTGCATGGGCAGTAAGCCTCTTGAAGATTATCTATCATTGGTCTTGGTTCTTTATCTAGCATGCTAGTCTATGCCTTTTAATTGTGGCATTTACCCCATTTATTTTCAAGGTTAATATTGTTATGTGTGAATTTGATCCTGTTCTTGTATTGTTAGCTGGTTGTTATGCAGACTTTTTTGTATGGTTGCTTTATAGAGTCAATGGTCTATTTACTGAAGTGTGTTTTTGTAGTGGCTGGCAACGGCCTTTCTTTTCCATATCTGGCACTCCTTTTAAGGCAGGTCTGGTGGTAATGAGCTCCTTTAGCAGTTCTTGTCTGAAATTGATCTTATTTCTCTTTCACTTTTGAAGCTTAGTTTAGCTGGATATGAAATTATTGGTTGAAAATTCTTTTTTGTAAGAATGTTGAGCATAATCCCCCAATCTCTTCTGGCTTCTTGCATTTCTGCTGAACATTTTGCTGTTAGCCTGATGAGGTTCCCTTCGAAGGTTACCTGCCCCTTCTCTCTAGCTAGCTTTAACATTTTTTCATTCACTTTAACCTTGGAGAATCTGATGATGATGAGTCTTGTGAATGTTTTTTATTGTTGTTTAGTGTCCCTCAGGGCATCTCTGCATTTCCTGAATTTGAATGTTGGCCTCTCTAGCAAATTTGCAGAAATTTTCATCGATGAAATCCTCAAATGTATTTTCAAAGTGACTTGTTTTCTCCACATCTCTTCCAGGGAAACCAATGAGTAATAGATTTGGTCTCTTTACATAATCCCATATTTCTCAGAAGTTTCGTGTTTTTGTTTTTGTTTTTGGTTTGATCTGAATGAGTTAGTTCAGAAAGCCAGCCTTCTAGCTCTGAGATCCTTTCCTCAGCTTGGTGTATTCTGCTATAATATTTGCAATTACATTATGAAATTCTTCTAATATGTTTTCCATACTCTATCAGATCGGGTTGGTTATTTCTTATTATGGCCATTTTGTCTATCAGCTCTCCTATATCTTTCTATTGTAATCCTTGGATTCTGTGTCAACTTTCTCCTGAATCTCAATGATATTCATTCCTACCCATATTTGGAATTCTATTTCTGTCATTTCTGTCATTTAAACCTGAATAAGTATCCATGCTGGGGAACTGGTGCAGTCATTTGGAGGAAAAAAAAGACACTTTATATTTTTGAGTTGCCAGGGTTCTTGTTCTGGTTCTTTATCATCTCTGTGGGCTGATATAGCTTCAACTATGTTGTAATTTGAGTATAGTCAGTTGGCATTCTTTCTGCATGTTTTAAGAATACTGAGGCTTTATGCAGGATCTTTATCTGTAGCTGAGTTATTGTTCTTGATTTCCCAGAGGAGTATATTAACAAAGTATTTTTGGTGTTGAAGCTTGGGCTGGGATCCAGTAGACGGTGCCTCAGCATAATGGCCAGAAGATAGGCTCTAACTCAGCCATGTGAGTCCTCTATATTTCTTCTTGATTGCAGCCGTGCTCCCTCTCAATGCTCTAAAAGTGTGGACTCCTCTCCCACTCAAGGGCTGGCTGCAGATCTCGGCTTGGCACTCCTGGGCTGCACACCACTACCCTGGGGTAAGCTCAGGCTTTATGCTTCTTCCCCAGCTTGGAGACAGCAGGGGAAGGAACCTTGGCAGTGGCTATGCCAGATGGTGTGTCACTGTCTTTTGGGGCTCCACCCCAGAGAAATGCAGAGCCACTGCCAGTCAGTGCATTTCACCTGGGATGGTGTGGCAGCATTGAGGCCTCAAGCTGGGGAGTCCTGCCTGGTGATGACTGAGGTGGGGGGCCCTTACTGGGGGACTGACTGGCCTCTTCTCCTTAGGGTGGCTGTGGCTTGCTGGATGTGTGGTTAAAGCACTCAGGGTCTTTGGTTCTTTTTCAGTTTGAGGGCGGGAAGGGCAGTACCACTGTAGCAGCAGTGGCAGAGAGGCTGTTGGTTGCCTTTGAGAGCTCCACCCGAGAAAAATGCAGAGCCGCTGTTACTAGGGATGTTTAGCCAGAGGGTGGGACAGCTGCTCTACTGGCACTGGTGATCTGAGTTAGGACCCCCACTGCTGAAGGGTATTGGGTTCTGGATCACAGCAAGGAGAGACTGGGCTACTCTTGTATGGCGACTGTGTCATGCTAGCAGGGCAAGTGAAGCCCTCAGGCCCTTTGTTTCTTCTCCAGGTCAAGAGCAGCAGGGCAGAACCACCATCGTGGCAGTGCCAGAGGGGTGATCAGTTGCCTCTAGGAGCCCTTCTCCGGGAAAGAAACACAGAGCCACTGTTTGTGGAAATCCTCAACTAGGGCGGGAGAGCTGTTCTGCTATCCCAAGCCATGGGCCTTGCTTGCTAAAGAGTGTGGGCGGGAGACTCATAAGGAAGAGAGACTGGGCTCCTCTTCACATGGTGCCTGCAGGACGCTGGAGGTTCTAATGGAGCCTGGACCAGACCTATTTTTCCTTTCCCCGCCCAAGGGCAGTCAGGGAGGTACCACTCCAGCTGCAGTGACAATGGGGCTTTGGGTTTTCTCTAGGATTTCATCTTCAGTGAAATGCAGAGCTACCACCCACTCAAGTGGTCAGGAGGGGATAGGGTGATTGCGCAAGGGCTCAGGTCAAGAGCCACTGCCCAGTGAAGAGTAGTGGATGTGGGGATGCTTGTGAGAAACAATCTGTCTTTTCTATAAGGTGTCTGTGCTGTACTAGGGGTCTGCATCAGTCCCCCATTACTTGCTACCTCCCGAGCCTGAGGGCAATGAGAGGGAGCACTGTGGGGCAGCATAAATGGTGGCCTACTTGCTCCCTCTGAGAGCTCTCTTACAGAAAAGCACAGAGCTGCTATCAGCCTGAGAGCCAAGGCACGGAGTTACTGAGGTGCCAGGTTATTAGGCCCTGCTCAGCAAGGAGTAATAGGGATAGGAACCTGCATGGTTACTTTTCTGTAAGGTGGCTGCACTGTGCTGGGGTGCCATGATACTTCCTAATTACTGCCTACCCTCCAGAGCCTGAGGACAACAAGATGGGGCTTGCAAAGCAGCAGAAAACTGTGGCTGTCTCTACCTCTGGAGCTCTGTCCCATGGCAGCAAGAGCTGCTGCCAGCCTGAGCGCCTAAGCAGTGGATGGCTGAGGTCCCACATCAGGAGACCCTGCCCTGAGAAGTAGCAGGGGTCAGGATCTTGTGCGGAAAACAGTCTGGCTGCTTTTTTGTAAGGCAGCTGCACTGTGCTGGGTGTCTGCAATAGTTCCTAATCGCCCTGTGCCTTCCTGAACCTGAGGGTAACTAGAGGGAGACTTGCAGAGCAGCAAAAATGGTGGCCTGCGTCTCCTTCTGAGAGCTCCACCCCAGGGAAGTACAGAGCTGTTCCTGGCCCAAGAACTCAGGCAGGGCTGAAGTGACCTCACTAGCATCACAGGCTAGAGGACCTTATCCTGCAAAGTGCTTCAGAGGCCTTCAGCCCATCACTGCTCAGCCCCATGGATTTGGCCCCTTTCCTGGAGGAGTAGAGGGAGTCTGGTCTCTCATGTTAACTGAGCTGCAGCTGCTGGGGCCATGGTGCCTGGGGATGCAAGGCTCTCAGGACTCCATGTATGCCTGAGCAGTGGCTCTTCCCATACTCCATGTAGCTCTCCATGTCAGTCTGGAGGCCCTTTGTTGGGGACCATGGATGCATCCCCCCTGACCCCAGGAATGCAGAGGTCTGTGGCAGAATTTTGGGTCCCTGAAGACTCTTATTCACTGCTTCTGTGTAGTGGGCAGACATCTCCAGCTCCATGCCACTTCTAGGCAGACTGTTGTTCTGTCTTGCTCTTCTCTGTTATGCATAGGTCAAGCTATTTCCCTGATGAATCATAGTGTGTCAGCATGTCTGTTCCGGGTGAAAAACTAGTGTCCACTCATCACTCTTTCTTTTCTTGGTAAGAGCCAAGCACACAAGCCGTTTCTAGTCAGCCATCTTGGCCTGACATTTGCTATTTTCTAGTTTACGTAAGGCAGCCCTTATTCATGCAACAATTCCTAAATCATCTGAGTAATTTTCTTCCTTCCTCAAAGTTTCAGTATTAGTTTCTAGCAATACTTTATTATTGATATAAGAAAGTTATAAAACTGTTATTTTAGAAATTAAAATATTTTGTGCTATAGATTATGAGCAATATTTGAAAATACATTTCTCATCGTTAAGGTACAACATTATAACAATGCACAGTTATTTATGAAAACATTAAATAATTCAAGTTAAGTCCTTAATAATTTACTTTTGTCTCCTTGACCTACAGAGTATTATGGTAATGCATAACATTTTAATATTACTGAGGAGTTTCCTTATATTTCTGACAACGCTTTCTTTTTATAGAATGATGCTATATAATTCTATGTATAGAGTTTCACGACTCTCATGGTTCTACCTTGTATCAATATGCAATTAACCTTTTTGTACAATTTTTTATTTGGGTAATAATACCTAACATGAGACCTACCTTCTTAAATGTTGAGGTACACATACAATATTGTTAACTAGAACAATATTGTACAGCACATCTCTAGAAATTATCATTTTGGATAACTTAAACTTTGTAGCCTTTGAGTAGCAATGCCCCATGTCCTCCTCCCTCCAGCCCCTGGCAATCACCATTCTACATTCTACTCTTTGCCTCTGTGAGAGTTCACTACTTTAGGTAGCTCATATATGTGGAATGAAGCTGTATGTGTCTTTCTGTAACTGCTTATTTAACTTAGAATAATGTCCTCCAGGTGTTTCTATGTTGTTGCATACACAAGGATTTCTTTCTTTTTTTTTTTTTTTTTTTGAGACGGAGTCTCGCTCTGTCGCCCAGGCTGGAGTGCAGTGGCCGGATCTCAGCTCACTGCAAGCTCCGCCTCCCGGGTTTACGCCATTCTCCTGCCTCAGCCTCCCGAGTAGCTGGGACTACAGGCGCCCGCCACCTCGCCCGGCTAGTTTTTTTGTATTTTGTAGTAGAGACGGGGTTTCACCGTGTTAGCCAGGATGGTCTCGATCTCCTGACCTCGTGATCCGCCCGTCTCGGCCTCCCAAAGTGCTGGGATTACAGGCTTGAGCCACCGCGCCCGGCCGGATTTCTTTCTTTATTAAGGTGGAATATTATTCTATATACCTGGAATATTGAATATTATATATGGAATATTATTTAACTTCAATAAAGAATGGATAAAGAAAATGTGATTCTTCATTAATTCACACATTGATGAACATTTAGGTTGTTTCTGGATCTTGTCCATTGTGAATAATGCTGCAATGAACATGGGAGTGCCTGATGTGAGATGATTTCAATTCTTTTGAAAATATATGTAGAAGTGTGATTGCTGGATAAATGATAGCTCGATTTTTAAGTTTTGAAGAACTTTTCTATAGCAACTGTAGCATTTTGCATTCTCACCAATAGTGTTCAAAATTTCTAATTTCCTCACAACCCTTGCCAACCTTATCTTTAAAAAATATAGCCATTCTAACTCGTGTGAGGTGATATCCGTTGTGGTTTAATTTTCATTTCCCTGGTGAATTGTGATGATGAGCAACTTTTCATATCCTTGTTGACCATTTGTTTTCTTACCATTAACATAATTTTTCTACTATTAATGAAGTTATTTTATTTTCTTTTGCTATTGAGCCCTAACAGTTTCTTATGTGTTTTGTGTATTAATACGTTATCAGATATACAGTTTATACTAACTCAAGTGGTCAGGAGGGGATAGGATGTTTACAAATGTTTGTCCCATTTCTTAGGTTGCCTTTTCACTCTGTTGATTTTTTTTTTTTTTTTTTTTTTTTTTTTTGCTGTACACAGTTTTTTAGTTTGATGTTGTCCTACCTGTGTATTTTTAATTTTGTTTTTTGTGCTTTTGGTGACATATCAAAGAAATTACGCTGAGGCCAATATCATGAAGCTTTTCCTCCATGTTTTTTCTAGGAGCTTTATAGTTTTAGGTTTTACAAATGTGTACTCTGAAAACTACAGGGCATTGATGAAATAAATTAAAGAAGAGAAAAGTAAATGGAGAGACACACAGTGTTCATAGATTAGAAGACTTGACATTGTTGAAACACCTATGTTACCCACAGCAATCTTCAGACTCAATAAAATTCCTATCAAAACCCAATGTCATTTTTACAGAAACAGAAAAAAATACTGAATTTTACATGGAACTACAAAATATCTGAACACCCAAAGCAGTCTTAAGAAAGAACAGCAAAGTTGGAAGTACCACACTGTTGGATTTCAAAATATATTACAAAGCAACAGTAATTATAACAGCATGGCAGTGGAATAGAATAGAGAGACCAGAAGGAAACCCATGCATATACAGTCAGCTGATCTTCAGCTGGAATATTCTTCAACCAAGAATACACAAATGGGAAGACATAGTCTTTTTAATAAATTTCATTGAGAAAACTAATTCTCCTCATGCAAAACGATGAAATTAGACACTTACATTACTTTACACACAAACATAAAGTCAAAAGACATTACAGACTTGGACACATAGCTTTTCTGGACCTTAGCTTTCTCATGTATAAATTTTTTCATCTATGAGATGTGGGTACGGATAGTACAAAGTGTATATAGAGCCATAAGTATATTTACTCTGTGTGTGTGTGTGTGTGTGTGTATATATATATATGTGTGTCAGGCAGTGCTTTGGAAAATAATAAACTAGAAGGAACGATAAAAAGGATGTCTAAGAGGTGGCAATACTCTATTTTTTAATGTGGGTCAGGGAGTATATCTACAATAGTACAACATTTGAGAAGTCAGTAAGAAATAAGAGGAGTAATGTATGTTATGCTCCTGACATGAGTTCTGTTTTATTGTAGTAATTAAATGTTTGAAACTTACTTGTGTGCTGTAGATTGCATAAATATTATTATCCTTATATTGAATTTAAAACCTGTGCTTTATTTTTGTTTGCATAATTTTACGATTTCATAGTTATTTAGGTTTTTATTTCTTGAATTTAATTTTTTTCAATCTACCTGGGAAAATAAGGAAAAGGGAGGAGTAAAGAGAAGCGATCATATACTTTATTGAGGCAAATGTATGTGCGTGTGTGTATATATACACATATATATTGTATATATACATATATATTATATATTTTATATATATATATCTAAAGAGAGAGAGAGAGGGAGAGAGTACAAGTGACAGAAACTGAAACAGAAGGAGACTGAGTCATCTATCCTACAAGCATTTTCGAATACAGTTCCTAATACAGTAGAACATCTTAAATACTTCTTTTATAAATGGCATGAAAAAAATGTCAGAATGGGGATAGTGAGAACAATATGAAAAATAAAGAAAGAAGACTTACAAATTCTAGGAAATGATTTTAGAGAATTTATGAATGAAACTGTGTGCATACTACATTCTGTTATGAGGTTTATATTAAAATAACCTTTATTTTTATCATTTTGAAAATCATTTAAAAATTTTAGTCAGAGCAAAAATTATTAGTAATCCCATCACCAAGAGGTAATCATGGTTACTATTTTACTCTATTTACTTTCTTCTGTTTTTCATTTGTTTTCTAATGAATGTACCTAGCATAGGGCCATTCACTTTGTCATCATCAGACAATTTTATTTTTACTACTCATTATTGTTATGGAATACAAATTTGTGTTTCCCCAAAATTCATATGTTCAAATCCTAAATCTCAATTGGATGCTTTTAGGAGGCATAGTCTTTGAGGGGTAATTATGTATATAGGATAGAGCCCTCATGATTGAATTTGTGTCCTCATATCAGGGATACAAGAGAGCTTGTTTTCTCTCTCTCTCTTTTCTGCCTTGAGAGAATATAAGAAGAATATCACCATCTGGAAACCAGTGGGCAGGCCTTCACCAGGCATTAGATCTGCCAGCATCTAGATTTTGGACTTCTCAGCTTCCAGAACTATGAGAAACAAATGTTTGTTGCTTAAGCCAACAAGTTATGGTAATTTTTTAGAACAACCTGCACTAAGACAATTTATTATTATTATTATTGTTATTATTATTAGATGGAATCTCACTCTGTCGACCAGGCTGGAGTGCAGTGACATGATCTCAACTCACCCCAAACTCCACCTCCTGTGTTCAAGCAATTCTCCTGCCTCGGCCTCCTGAGTAGCTGGGATTACAGGCATGTGCCACCACACCCGACTAATTTTTTTTTTTAATTTATTTTTTTTAGTAGAGATGGGGTTTCATCATGTTGGTCAGGCTGGTCTTGAACTCCTGACCTCGGGTAATCCACCTGCCCCAGCCTCCCAAAATGCTGGGATGACAGGCGTGAGCCACTGTGCCCAGCCAAACTAAGACAATGATTAAAGCCACTAAAACATCTGTAGGGCAGAGAATCTTTATAAAATTACCAGGTCTTTTATTCTGTATCTCTTTCCTTAATGAATTCAACAAGAATAGCAAATGCAGAGATAGATAGATATAGATAGATCGATAGATCGATAGATAGATAGATAGATCGATCGATCTGTTTTCAGAAATGAGAATTTGTGTATACCATTCTGGTTACATTATTATGGGAATTTGTTTGTAGATAAAAGTTTGAAATACGACAAACAACTAGGTACAGTGGCTTACTCCTATAAACCCAGCACTTTGGGAGGCTGAGACACGTGGATCACTAGAGCCCAGGTGTTCAAGACCAGCCTGGGCTACATGTCGAAACTCTGTCTCTACAAAAAATACAAAAATTAGCTGGGCATCGTGGCATGTGCTTGCAGCCCCAGCTAACCAGGAAACTGACAGTGGGTGATCACTTGAGCCTGAGAAGTTGAGGCTGCAGTAAGCCATGACTGCGCCACTCTATTCCAGTCTGAGTGACAGACTAAGACTCTGTCTCCAAATAAATAAATGAATAAACAACTGAAAAAGTGTGAGAGAATTATTTTAGAGACACATTCATTAATGAACAAAGCTTTAAAACACAAGTATTCATTAATAATCTTCAAAATTTGAATGACAGTAGTATAGGCTCAAATGTGCAGATAAAAACATTAAAAAGTGCTTAGTTGTGTACATCATTTTCTTTCATTTTATAGACCTCTCTTTAATTTTCATAATTCTACACAATAAATAGTATGCAAGTTTATACGGTAAATTGTTGTCTTCTATTATTTCTAGAATTATAACTATATAGCAAAATTTTAAAATATGATATTCTATTTGAAGTGTCTTATCTTCCAGTGAGCCATATTTTGGAATTCCAGAGGTGGGAGAAGACTTTTCAAACCCAGTTAATCTTTAAACAAATTCATGTACATAAAACTTATATTAATATTCTTCATAGTTGTGTCATAAAAATATCCTCTTCAAAAACTTAGAAATGCATTTGAAAATTAATATTTATTCACAGTTTTACTATTTTAGGTTCATATTTGAGGAACAATTTGATATATATGATACAATGTTGGAATCAGGGAATTAGAATCGTATATGTAAAATAAAATAAAGGAATGAGATTATTTAGTTTAAAAAAAATTATTTCAAGCCAGGCTCACTGGTGGGCACCTGTAGTTCCAGCTACTCAGAAGACTGAGACAGGAGGATCCCTTGACCCTAGGAATTTAAGTCTATAATATGCCATCATGGTGCCTAAAAGTTGCCACTGAACTTCAGCCTGGGCAACATAGCAAGACTCCCATCTCTTAAAGAAGAAAAAAAAGAAATCACTTTAAACTGTGAAGTTTTCTGTTTTCTTTCAAGATCTGCAAATATTGTGATATAAAAGAAATAATAACATTTAATTCCTTGGGAAAAATGTTTGGTAGGTGATAATATTTTCATGGATGGAATATTCAGACAAGACTTTGAATATATTTTACTTACAAATTAAATGTCCTTTACATTTATATAGAATTAAAAACAAATATAAGAACATTCTAACTGCCTTTCTATCTTGAAATTCCAAGTACTTCTGACTTAAAGAAGAAAAAATATGTCAAGGAGGGCTAAAAAGTACCCTAACACATTAATAATTTTAAGTTTATAGAGTCATGCATATATTAATAGAAAATAATATACATAAAATTAATGATCTTCTGTGTCAAAAGAGAAAAGGTATTTCTGATTTCTATCCTTTGTTACATGTAAATACATGTCTCAGAGAGAGACTCTGAGACTCTCCTAAAAATTCAAAACCACAAATTTCTTCCAGTGTGATTAATTTATCATGGAACAATTTGAGGATAAAACGATTTTTTTGTTGTATATCTACAGTTTTATTTACAAAAAAATGCTACATAGATATAGAAAATTACACCAAACTAAATTCAGTTATATAGAGATACTTCATAATGTATTCCTTTATTTATTGGAGAGTAGATTCACTCTTTCTTTAATTAATTCACAATGTAACTACCTCATCTGTTGGTTGATAAATCTTGGAAATTGAAATTATTACTTTCCACTCAAGCAAAGTTACCTGCCTATTCCAGGATGCATATGTGTATATTTAGCCGAAATAATGGATTAAAGTGGATCAGTCAGTTCATTTATCATGGCTTTGACTATACAACTAAATAAGTAAAATCAATCTAAAATTCATCAAATAGTACCATGTTTTAGTTTTGTAGATGAAACTCTAAATGTGAAGGCTGTTACTTACCCTTGCCAAAATATTCTGTAGTCTGGGGATAATCCCAAACTCCACACATTTGTGGCACTGCCCTGCTGGATGCTTGTGTTAACTATAGAAGATCATTCTATTTGATAATGACACAATTAGTATTTCATATATGAAAAATAGAAATCTCCTCTTCTATAACCAGAGTCCAGACTGGTCCTAATTATTCCAAACTCCTTGCATTAATTGCTAGCATAATTTCCTCCCCTTGACCTGTGACTTGATTCTAAACGAAACATATGGGAACACTGATGAGATGTCACGCTTGCAATTGTGCTACCTAAGACTGTCATGTCTGTCTTTCTGGAAGACTGTCTCCTTTGCTGGCTTTGATGAAGCACGTGGTCATGTTAGGGAAGGTCACATAGCAAAGAATTGAGAGTAGTTTCCAGCCAACTAAGAAGTAGAACTAAGGGTGACCTTTAGCTAACAGCCAGGAAGAAACTGAGGCCACAGTCTAACAGCTGACAAGGAATTTAATGCTGCCAACAGCCACATCACCTTGGAAGTGGATCCATCTCCAGTTCAACCTCCCCATAGAAACCACATCTGGCTGGCATGATTATAGTTTTGTAAAGGGGCCACCTAAGTGGTGCTTAGACTTATGGTTCCACATATGGAAAAACTATGAGATAATAAATGTGTGTTTTTTAAAGCTGCTAAGTGTGCTAAGTGTAAGGTAATGTTATGAAACAATAGATAATACACCAAACATTCAAAAATGCTTGACAATTTGACAATGATTTAACCTTACAGATACATTTATCAGTATTGCCCTTTACCTAAATTCAGGAAAATGAATACAGTCAGTCCTGCTATACCACTTGTGTTGAAACTGCAAATTTCTTCCAGTGTGATTGATTTATTATGGAACAATTTGGGAATAAAATGAATTTTTTGTTGTATATCTAATTTCATTTGCAAAAAATACTAGATAGATATAGAAAATTACAGCAAACTAAATTCAGTTATATAGAAATACTTCATAATGCATACACACTCATCTCATGACAATGAACCGTGCCAAGCCACATCTGGTGTAAAAATATTTGGTAGATTTTTATCTTATTTTAAGTAATTGTCCTTCTCCCGCTTCATAATAACTAACTGTATACTGTTTTCAACAGCCACCCGGGCCATATGACCTCCAGCCTCCTCTCAGGCCTTTTTGCACTTTCCCTTTTCTTCTCTGATGTTTTTCTTCCTTCACCTCTCTTTCCTCTTACTCTTTTCCTTTCTCTCTCTCTCTCTCTGTCTCTTACTTTTGTTTGGTTTTCTTTTTCTTTTACATCATGAGCCAGGTGGGCAGATCAGAAGGAACAGAGCACTCACTTTTGCAAGAAAACTTCACCTCTTTTTTCAAGGTAAAATGCCATATGTATTGTAGCATTATGTCTCCTGGCCTTTTAACATGCATAAAACTGTGCTAACCTTTTATATTGGTTCTTTTTTATGTGTCAGTGACAAAGTTTTTGAGTGAAAAGGCCCTAAAGGCATTTTCCCATAAACTCTCTGGGTTTATAGTGTGATTTTACATAGCATGGTATATTTTAGGAGTATATATGTCACGTTACAGCCAAATTGGCTATACAGACCTCAACAGAATTCAAATTGCTTCATACATTGCCTACATTTCCATGCCTCTGTGTCTTTGTATTCATGTTATTTGCTCAACCCTAAATGACTTCAACCTGCACACATAGAAGCTGAATCTAATCTCTAGACTTATCTCTTCTTCTAAGAAGCCTGTTATCTTCAAATGTAAATCATTTTTCTCTCCTTTAAACACCATTGAACTTTGTCTTTCTCTTCCTTATTTTTCCTATAACTATTTGTCCTTGCTCGTATTTTTTCTGGTAAAATATCAAAATGCTTGTGGGCAGAACCTGCTTCTTGTATCAACTGTATCATAAAGCATTCTGCCTCATATGTTTTAAATTTTAAAAAACTTTTGAGAACAGACTATGCAGAAGGAATTAATCCACTTCACATGAATGCATACTCTTATGATGATTTTCATCAGAATAGCAGGAAGGTTCTGAGTTCCCTATTTTATCAAGATTAATCACTGTAAGAGGACTATAATCAATATTTTCTTTTCTATAAAACAATAAATTTTATATTGGTGCTGTACACCAATACTAGCTAATGGAAACTTCTGGAATGATAAATATATTCTTAATCTGTGCTGTTTAATTTTGTCATCACTAGATACATATGAGTTTTAAGTGTTTAACATGTTTCAATTGTAACTGATGTAATTTATAATTTTATTCAAGTCGCAGGGAACACTGGCCACACCACCCTAATCTTATTATGCAAATAGACTTTCCACTTGGCCAGTTCCATTTTATCTGCTGCTTACTGTACATATGGCTAGCAAAGAGAAGGGAACATGGAGCCACCATTTTGAATATGCCTAGGGCCAGAATTCACCTGTGAAAACTTCCAGCTTGCTTGATTATGTCTGCAGTTCAATTTTACAGGCTGATCTTTGTTAGAAAAGAAAATTATCTGGGGGCTGCTTTTCATTAAAAGAAAAACCTTGCAAAGGACTCTGGTACCCTCACTATCTACCTAAGTAATTTCTTCTTAACTCCTGTATCACTGATATGATGTCAATAAATCTCATGTCACATGATAAAGAAAAAAGAAAGGAGAAAGAAAAGATGAATTTTTTAGTACAAGTGTATACATGCACAAACACAGTCTTAACAAAATAAGAAGGAAATCCTCATGACAATTACAGTCCTTATTTCTGCAACTGGTCATGTGGTTGCAGCTGGTATTGATGACTACCTTCTTCTTTTTTTTTTTTTTTTAATTTATTTTTTTTTATTATTATTATCCTTTAAGTTCCAGGGTACATGTGCATAACGTGCAGGTTTGTTACATATGTATACTTGTGCTATGTTGGTGTGCTGCACCCATAAACTCGTCAGCACCCATCAACTCGTCATTTACATCAGGTATAACTCCCAATGCAATCCCTCACCCCTCCCCCCTCCCCATGATAGGCCCCGGTGTGTGATGTTCCCTTTCCCGAGTCCAAGTGATCTCATTGTTCAGTTCCCACCTATGAGTGAGAACATGCGGTGTTTGGTTTTCTGTTCTTGTGATAGTTTGCTAAGAATGATGGTTTCCAGCTGCATCCATGTCCCTACAAAGGACACAAACTCATCCTTTTTTATGGCTGCATAGTATTCCATGGTGTATATGTGCCACATTTTCTTAATCCAGTCTGTCACTGATGGACATTTGGGCTGATTCCAAGTCTTTGCTATTGTGAATAGTGCTGCAGTAAACATACGTGTGCATGTGTCTTTATAGCAGCATGATTTATAATCCTTTGAGTATATACCCAGTAATGGGATGGCTGGGTCATATGGTACATCTAGTTCTAGATCCTTGAGGAATCGCCATACTGTTTTCCATAATGGTTGAACTAGTTTACAATCCCACCAACAGTGTAAAAGTGTTCCTATTTCTCCACATCCTCTCCAGCACTTGTTGTTTCCTGACTTTTTAATGATCGCCATTCTAACTGGTGTGAGATGCTATCTCATTGTGGTTTTGATTTGCATTTCTCTGATGGCCAGTGATGATGAGCATTTTTTCATGTGTCTGTTGGCTGTATGAATGTCTTCTTTTGAGAAATGTCTGTTCATATCCTTTGCCCACTTTTTGATGGGGTTGTTTGTTTTTTTCTTGTAAATTTGTTTGAGTTCTTTGTAGGTTCTGGATATTAGCCCTTTGTCAGATGAGTAGATTGCAAAAATTTAAAAATAAGAAGGAAATCCTCATGACAATTACAGTCCTTATTTCTGCAACTGGTCATGTGGTTGCAGCTGGTATTGATGACTACCTTCTTCTACTATTCATTCTGTATTCCCTTTTCCTTCAGAAAGCACCTCAGCAGGTCATAGTTTTTTACCCAGTGGAGTGAACCAAACCATCATTCTTGAAGTGTCTAGGCCATTTGTAGTCCTGCTTGGATTGGGCTATTGTAGTTCCCCATTGACCTTAATCACA
Source organism: Theropithecus gelada (assembly GCF_003255815.1). Lineage (NCBI taxonomy): Eukaryota > Metazoa > Chordata > Mammalia > Primates > Cercopithecidae > Theropithecus > Theropithecus gelada. The sequence continues at coordinate 43,654,780 of NC_037675.1, read as the reverse complement.
GGACCTGACAATACTAAAAGACGCCCTAAGACATCTCTTGTATTCCATGCATACCCTTCCTTACCTCCATTGTGGAGTAGTAGACTGATTTCATCTTAATAGTCTGGGTCAATCACCCCAGCAAACACTGTAACTCCCTCCTTATCCTGTTGACTTAGAGGTAGGAGGAGTCCAAAGTGGCCAGGTGGCAATCTTAGCCTCCAGTTTAATGGAATCATTGTTGGTAGCAATGATTTCCTGGTAGCAGCATTCTTCCCTCTGGAACTAATACTTCTAGGCCAGCAGAACACAATGTCAGAACAGGAAGCAAAAATTGTGCTAGTGGGTCAATAGAGGTGATGGTGAGAGGTACCAATTCCATGTCCACCCCTTGAATTACTGGACCCCGTGAATCCTGGCTATGGGAGTAACAGCACCATATATACCATGCTGATTCAGGGAATACACAACTGTCTGAATAACTTTGCCTCACACTTCCAAAGTTCTGTCACCTAGTTGGCATTGTAATTGTGACTTCAAAAGGCCACTTCACCATTCTATTAGTCCAGCTGCTTCAGGATAATGAGGAACGTGGTAAGACCAGTAAATGTTATGAGCATGAGTCCACTGTCACACTTCTTTAGCCATAAAATGAGTGCCTTGGTCAGAGGCAATGCTGTGTGGAATCCCTCGGTGGTGGATGAGGCATTCCGTGAGTCCCTGGATGGTAGTCTTGGCAGAAGCATTTCGTGCAGTACAGGCAATCCCATATATGGAGTAAGTGTCTATTACAGTGAGTACCAACTATTGTCCTTTCCATGATGAAAGAAGTCCAGTATAATCAACCTGCCACCAAGTAGCTGGATGATCACCCCAATGAACAGTACCATATTGAGGGCTCAGTGTTGGTCTCTGCTGCTGGCAAATTGGGCACTCGGCAGTGGCCGTAGTCAGGTCAGCCTTGGTGAATAAAAGTCCATGTTGATGAGCCTATGCATAATCTCCATCTCTGCTGCCATGGCCACTTTGCTTATGGTCCCATTGGGCGATGACAGGGATGGTCAGGGAAGGAGGCTGAGTGGTGTCCACAGAATGAGTCATCCTATCCTTGTGATTATTAAAATCCTCCTCTACTTAGGTCACCCTTTGGTGAGCACTGACATGAGATAGAAATATCTTTACAGCTTTTGACCACTCAGAGAGGTCCTTCACATACCTTTTTCCCAATTTCTTTGTCATCAATTTTCCAATCATGCTTCTTTCAAGTCCCTGACCATCCAGCCAAACCATGGGCTACAGTCATGAATCAGGATACAATCACACATCTTGTCTTTTCTTCTTCAACGCAAAGTGCACAGCCAGGTGCACTGCTCAAAGTTCTGCCCACTGGGAAGATTTTGCTACACCACTGTCCTACAGGGATGTCCTAGAAAGGGGCTGTAGTGATGCAGCTTTTCACTTTCGGGTGGTTCCTGCACATTGTGCTGAACCATCTGTAAACAAGGCCCTAGTTTTCTCTTCCTCCATCAACTGATCATAGAGAACACCCCATGGGGCCATTGGTGAAGGCTTGAAGAGAAAAGGCAGGATGGCAGGAGTGGGGACCATGGGCATTTGAGCCACTTCCTCATGTAACATACGTATGCCCTGGCATGCAAATGTCTCACCAATAAGTCCAGTGTGTTTGCTACTTCTCACTCACCAGGTCCAGTAAGCATAATGTCATCAATGTTATGGACCAGTGTGATATCTTGTGGAAGGGAAAAGTGATCAAGATCTCTGTGAACAAGATTATGGCACAAATCCAGAGAGTAGATATATCCTGAGGTAGGACAGTGAACTTATATTGCTGGCCTTGCCTGCTGAAGGTAAATTGCTTCTGGTGGGTCTTATGGACAGGAATGAAGAAAAGGCATTTGCCAAGTCAATGACTGCATACTAGGTACTAGGAGATGTGTTAATTTGTTCAAGCAATAAAATCACATATTGTACAGCAGCTGCAACTGGAATCACTTCTTGGTTAAAGCTTATGATAATCCACTGTCATTATTCAAGATCCATCTGTCTTCTGTATAGGCCAAATATAAGTGTTGAATCGGGACTTGGTGGGAATCACTACCCCTATGTCTTTCAAGTCCTTGATCGTGGCACTAATCTCTGTGATTTCTGCAGGGAAGCAATACTGTTTTTGATTTATTATTTTTCTAGGTAGAGGCAGCTCTAAAGGCTCCCATTTGGCCTTTCCCACCATAATAACCCTCACTCTACCCATCAGAGAGCCAATGTGGGGATTCTGCAAGCTGCTAAGTGTATCTATGCCAATGATGCATTCTGGGGAAATGACCACAGGATGAGTCTGAGGACCCACTGTAAGTTGGACCTAAGCTGAAACTCCATTAATCACATGACTTCCATATGCTCCTACTTTAACTGGAGGACCACTATGATGTTTTAAGTTCCCAGGAATCAACTTCAGCTAATATCCAGTAGTCTCCAAAACTTCTGATCATTCCCTTTATCCCAACGCACAGTTACCCTGATAAAAGGCTGGAGGTCTCCTTGGCAAGAACAAGATAACGATTACAGTAGAAGTTGTCAGTAGTGTAATGAGCTTCTTCCTCAAGGGGACACAGCCTCCCCTTTATTCAAGGGGTACTGAGTCTGTAAAATGGTTCAAGTCTGGAAATTGATTGAGGGACCATGATTCTCTGTTTTTATGTTTCAAATTAGTCTTTTGTCCACTCAATCTAGAAGTTTTCTGCTTATACAAATTAGGTAAGAATGCAGTAGGCTTCCTTTCAACTTTACTTCTAGGAATACCATGATTAATTAGCCAATGCCAGAGCTCTACACAAGTCAGACTATTCTGATTGCTGTTTTGCCCCTGCTGTTCATTATGGTAACTACGTCCATCTTGTTTTTGATGGTTGAGTGCCACCACTTGACCCCTGTCACCCTGGGATCCAATTATTCCCATTGCATTTAAATTTTGTAGTTGAGTGACTGTGGTTTCCACTGTAATATCTGCATACAGAGAAGAGCAATCACACAGCTCTTCAAGGATGCAGGTTTTCCCCTCTCAAATCTATTTTGCAAGCTATTGGTGAAGGGTATGTTTTCTGTACCCTACCAGCTGGGATGAGTGGGTCTAAAGTGACAAATCCACTCTAGCATCCCAATGTCCCTAAGCCTTTGGATCTCTTCCTCTAAAGTAAACCAAGGGAGATCAGGCATTTCCAGCTTACACTCACAGTGCACCATATTTTGATCCATATTTCAGCTAATCAAGCAAATAAACTATTAGAACCTTTTTTAACTCCCCAAACTGCAATATTAAATGCAGAACCCCTGATTAGTGGACCCATATCAATAAATTCCACCTTATCAAGCTTTATGTTCCTTTCAACATTATCCCACACCCTTAATATACATTCCCATGCCTGTTCTCCAGAGTTTTGCTTATATAAACTAGAAAACTTAAACAGTTCTTTTCAAGTGTAGCATACTGCCTTGTGGGTCACACTCTGAACCTCACCTCTAGGGGCCTGTTGGAACTTGAGTCTAATTATAGGTCTAGAAGCAAACAGGGGTGTTGGGAGTGGGTCCTGAGGAGAATCCACATTGTTTTTCTTGGCAACTGCCCCAGGAAGGCCATCACTGTTGCCTCAGGCAGTGTACGGTTAATCTCCTCGGACAAAGGTGGAAAGGCTGATGGCAGTGCAGATAGGGAAGGGGATATTGCCACCACTGTGGTTAAGGAGGCTGTTTCCTCTGGCAAAAAAGCCTCATCAGCATTTGGGAGCCCACTGCCCGCAGCCTCATCAGGGTTCTCCCACATGTCCCCATTTCAAGTTTTAGGGTCTCATTCTTTTCCAATCAAGGTCCTCACTTTAAAGTAGACACCTGGTGAGAATGAGTGCACACCTTTTGTGGCAGGTAGTCACTCACATGATAAACCTTATGTCTGATTTTCTGCAAATTCTGCCCTTTGTCTACAGAAGATAAGATTCTCATTTAGGGCAATCTTAGAAGACTTGACACTCGGCATGTGCGTCTGGAGCCAGGAGTTAGAATCCCTGAGCTCATCTTTTTATTTTTTATTTTTTTTGTATCACTTTGTCCAGTGAACTTAGAAGCACCCAGCCAGCTTCATAATATTCCTTGGTTCTCCACATATCGTCAAAGGTGTTATGTATAGAGTCATTAAACACCTTGCCTCTGAAGAGTAGTGAAACAGGAGTATTAAATGCATTTATTTTGCATAACTCTCTAAACACCTCATGCCAAGGACTGTCGGTATTCTCCATACTATTAGAAATACGAGTCTTTAGCATTTTAGGTTATAATCATATTAAGCAGCCAACTCCAGAAACCCCAAACCAATTAAAGAAACCCATTCTTAAAATTCTGTTCCTCTAGAACCACCCCACTTCTGCTAAAAATATGTATTAGTCTGGGTTCTTTAGAGGGACAGGACTAATAGGATAAATGTATATATGAAATAAAGTTTATTAAGAAGAATTGACTCCCACGATCACAAGGTAAAGTCCCAAGATAGGTCATCTGCAAGTTGAGGAGAAAGGAAGCCAGGGGTGGATCAGTTGGATTCCCAAAACCTCAAAAGTCGGGAAGCTGACAATGTAGCCTTCAGTCTGTGGCCAGAGGCCTGAGATCCTCTGGCAAACCACTATTGTAAATCCAAGAGTCTAAAACCTGAAAAAAGTTGGAGTCTTATGTTCAAGGTCAAGAAACATCCAGCATGGGAGGAAGATAAAGCCCAGAAGACTAAGCGTATCAAGTCCTTCCACATTTTTCTGCCTGCTTTTATTCCAGCCATGCTGGCAGCTGATAAGATTGTGCCGACCCAGATAGAGGATAGATCTACCTCTCCCAGTCCACTGACTCAAATGTTAATCTCCTTTGGCAACACCCTCACAGACACACCTGGGAAGAATACTTTGCATCCTTCAATCCCATCAAGTTGACACTCAATATTAACCATCACATCTACCTAGTAAGAATGTTTGAAATTATATAAAAATAAATCAGACGTTTTACATCTGAAAGTGATTTACCTACTTGTCTCTCCACAGGAAAAAAAAAGGTTTTTTCCCCCAATATTTTTACAAACATATGCTGTTTCACCACAATTATTTTTATATTACTTTGTTGATGTGAAATACTACTATTACATTCTTTGATTTTAATCTGATATTCTTATTTCTTAATTTTGAGTAGATTGATGAACTTGTTTACTTTCGTCCTCACTTTTTCTCTTAAATTAAAGTTGTAAAACTCCCTTTTAGTGTGTGGAAAACTTGAAAAAAACAATCCAGAAGTGGAGTAGTTGATGATGAAAAAGTCAAGTCTATAAACTAGTTGATAGAGGAAGCCGGAATGCTACTCTTTTCATGCCCACCCACACGTGCATGAGAATCCTCAAGCCAATCCTACCCTCTAACCACACAAAAAATCTAGGCCAGTCTCTTTTCGCAGATATTTTAAGCCATTTTCACACCTGCTTGGAAGCTAGCCCTACATTTCCCAAAAAAATCTCATTATGTTACTAATAGACTTTCACTTACCCCTTGATGCATATGTGGTATCATCATTCTTAACATCTACTCCAAATTTTGTGTGGTGTGACTCATATTCTTTGAAATGACCATAATATAATACATAATGTTATCCTAATCACACCCTATACAATTTTATGATTTGGGAAGTTGTTGTGAGTCAGCTCTGAATTTTGTCTAATATCTTCTTCTTATTTTTTGTAATAGCAATATCACTATACAAAATTGATGGCCTGCTTAATTATAATTGCTTGCTTTTCCTTGTGAGCAATTGGGCATATGAAATAATTGTCACTAATTCTGTCTCTAAAAGACACATTTTAATCAAAGCAATTGTGGTATGCTGAAGAGTGGTTCTCAACATTTGTCCATATCCTAATCCCCAGAATGTGTGAATACATTATCTTACAGGGTAAAAGGAACATTGCATATATGATTGAGTTCAGGATCTTGAGATGGGGAGATTATCCTGCATTGTCTGGGTGGGCACCATGCAGTCACAGAAATTCTCACAAGAGGGAAGTATGATGATCAGAATAAGAGAGAACACGTGAGATTGGAAACCGAGGTCAGTGAAGAGAGATGGCGCTACACTGCTGGCTTTGAAGCTGAAAGAAGACGGTCATGGGCCAAGGAATGTAGATGGTCCCTAGAAGCAGTAAGAGATGAGGAAACAAATTATCCACTAGATGCTATGAAAAGATGTAGTTTTGTTGATCTATTTGTTACTTCTCACCTCCAGAACTAAGAGAATAAATGTGTGTTGCTTGAAGCTACTAAGTGTGTGGCAATTTGTCACAGTGGCAATAGGGCATTAATATAATGATAAAATGAAGAAAATGACTTGAGATAATTTTTTCCAATATTGCCTTCAGGAGAACAAGTTGATTCATTATTGCAACCTAGATCCCAAAAGCTACTCTGGTTTGTGTGCCTTTCAAAGACTGATGGAGTTTTTCTTTCAGTTTTTTAAGCTACCTCATGTTGTTATATTGAATTTGAGTTTTAGTCAAATTTACCACGTTTGTTTCATATTTCCTGAATTTAAAGACCAATAGCTAACATAATCTACTTTCCTGGGCTATTTCAAAATCAAATGAAATAAAGCAAGCGATTTTCTCAATAAAAGATGGTCACTGTTATTTTTATTAATATGATGGTTCCTGATGTTTTCAAAATTGTCATTATGATGAAGTGTTAACGGAAACAAGGAAATAGGGTAATGCCAGTCCTTCTGAAACTCCTTTGCTTCATCCAATTCCAATCATTTCCTCCTTCATAAAGGTACCCACTAGCTGGATTTCAAAAACTGCATTTGTAATTTTGCCTGTTTTAAACTCCATAGAAAGTGAATCACAAAATACATCTATATTTATTGTTTTTTTCTTAACATTATATTTGCAAAATTCTTCCATGTTAATGCATGCAGGTAAATTTCATTTATATATCCTGTTGTGTAAAATTATGTTGTTTATATAAACCATAAAGGATTTATTCAATATTCTATGGATGGAATTTCAATTTTTTTCTAGTTTTTGGCCTAAATTGATAATGTTGCTAGAACATTTTTGCATGTATCTTTTGGTAAATATATGCATTGGTTTATGTTAGTTATTTTATCAGGAATACAATTTTGGGGCCAAAGTATATTAATAACATTAAAGGCAAATGACTTTCCAAAGTTGCTGCATCAAAACCCATTTCTATATTAAGTGCATAAGAATTTCAATTTGTCCATATCTTCAAAAATATTTCTTAATGTTAACCATTTTGACATTAATATTCTCATGGGTAAGTAGTAATAGCTCACTGTGCTTTAATTTGAATTTCTCTGATACCTAATGAGGTTAAGCAAACTTTCTTATGTTTATTACTTATTTGAATATTCTCTTTTGTGAAACCTGACCAGGTATTTTGCACATTTTCTGTTCTGGATTTATAACTGATTTGAAGGAGTTTTTATACACACTTGTTATAAATCTGTTAGTTTTCTTCTCAGAAATACATCTCCTAATGTTTGTCTTGCCTTTTACATATGTCAACTGTATTTTTTGCTGAATGTAAATTGTTAATTTAAATACAATTTATCAATTTTTGCTTTATGGTTACACACTTAGTTTTCAATTTTTTTTAGTTTTCAATGTTTTTATCCTAAATTTAAAAAGATAGTACCTATTATCTTATATATGTTCTGTTACTTTGCTTTTTTATTTAAATATATACTCTACCTACAACTAACTTTTGAGGGGAGTTAGATATCATGTAAGGAAATAATTAACACATGTCTGTTTGCTTAGTCCCTGAATGTTTCCTGAATGTTTCCAAAGTAGCCTGGAACCATGGTGGACTCTTGTTCACCTCGGGCAATATAGAGCTCAGAAGGTTATTTATGTTAATAGCTGATAATTTTTCACACCTTGAGTCACAGGCTATGCAAATAAGCTTCTCATGATTGCTTTGACAAACATCAAGACTAATGATATGCACCTGGTTTCATTTTGGAGTTTCTGAGTTTCAGTAACCATGGCTGGTCACATAACAGGGTATGCCCACGTATCCAGCCCTCTATCAAAGCCCTGAACACTGAGACTCAGGCATCCTTCCCTGGTAAGGGACACTTTACATATATCATTGAAATTCACAGCCAGAGAGAAAAGTGCATTCTATTCAGTCCCAGAAAAAAAGATTAAAAGAAAAAGAATGTGGGAGCCTACATCTTACTCCTTGAAAATTGGCCAACTGTGTATCTTTTATCCTCTTTCTGTTGCTCTGTGTCAGTTTACTGTAATAACTCATAGTTACATGAATAAATTGCTATTGAGTCCTGGAAGTACTTGTAGCAAATCAATTGAGAGTGTAGTCTTGAGATCATCAAAACAGGTCAAGATTTATTTTCTTCTATATTAATATACAAATGACTCAGTATTATTTATCAAAAGACCTTCCCCCACCCCGCCCCCACTGCTCTGTTCTAAACCAGGTGTGTATGTAGAAGTATCGGGCTGGTAATGTACTCACTAATTCATTTTAATTGACTTTTCACTTATCACTTACTCCACGCTATACATAAAACACACACACACACACACACATATGCACACAGGATGCATTATTGTAAATATGCAAATATATGACTATTACTTATTATAGCATAAAGATACAAAATCCAGTTTCATGCATTTTATTTGTTGTCTCAGTAATGTATAGTTTTGTGCATAGACACTTTACATATTTTTCACTAAATTTATCATACTATGTTTGTAGTATTTTAAATGTTATATTTTAAAATAATATTTTCCGATGGTTTATTACTGAAATGTATTAATACATATGATATTTGTACATTGATCTTATATCTGGCCAGTCTGCTTAACTTAGGAATTTCAGTGATTTATCTATATTCTAGTGGATTATTTTGGTATAAATAATATTGTCTGCAAATTATGATTTTTTTTCTTTTCAGTAGCAACATATTGATTTTATTTTTGTTTAAGCCACTGCTTAATACTTCTTATAAAGTATTAAAGAGAAGGAATCTTTGTGTTATTCCCAATCTCAAAAGAAAATATTTCAATATTTAACCATAAAGGGTTATAATTGCCATAATATTTTTATTGTTAACTTTAAGATAGCTTCTTCTACACATAGTTTACTTTTTTTAAATTTTAATCTAAAATGCATGTTTGATTAAGTGGTTATCTGGGTTAATCTTTTGGACGTTCTTCTTTAAGTTACTAATATGCTAAATTACATTAATTGACTTTTGCCTATTGAATTGATTTGGCATATTCCTGAAATAAACCCAACTTGTTCATGATATTTTTACCTTTTTAGTTATTTATATGCATGATTTTTCCAATGCTATTTTCAGAACAATTACATGTACATTAATGAGCAAGATAGGCTTGTAAATTTACTTATTTTTAATACCTTCGTGTTCTGACATCAAGGTTACTTTGGCCTCTTATAAGTGTTTGGATATTTTTCTCTGTTTTTATTCTCTAGAAGGGCCTGTATGATTTAGGAATTCTTTCTTCCTTAAACATTCGTTAGAAATCATAGGTAATATTATTTTGTCCTACAGTTCTTTTGATGGGGGGAGCCTTTAAAGTAGAAATTCAATTTTTCTTAGATATTGAACTATTCAGGATTTTTATTTTTATGTCAGTTTTGATGTTGTATACTTTAAGAGACTTGATAAAATGTCTAAAGTTTCAAAGTTCTTAAGATGGTTATATCTTTTTAATATCTCTAGTATTTAGACTACTTTCTCACTTTCACTCTTATATTGGATATTTGTGTCTTCTTTTCTCTTTCTTGATTTGTCTTAGGAAGGGTATATACATTGTATTAGTCTTTACAAAGGGCTGCTAGTTCTGTTGATTTTTTAATGTTGTTCTAATTCTTAATTATTTTATTACCTTCTGGTTTTATACTTTTTATTTCCATTACTTCATTTTTCTAATTGCTGATAAGTTAGAAGAATTTCATGTTTAATTTGTAGTTTTTTCTTGGGATGGATGAATAATACATTAACATTTCAGAAATTTTTTCTTTCTTACCACATGGATTTACAGCCAGACATCTCTTTATATGTTGGTGTAGCAGGATCCAACACATTTTAGTGTTTAGTTATTATTTTGTTTCAGTAAAATAAAATTTTAAATTTCCATTACGGTTTTATCTTCAACAAGAGATATTTGACAATTTGTTGTACAGTTGCCAGATAAATGGGATTTTTCTATCCAATCAGAGAAAACATGCTGTGAGATTTCAATCTTTTGCAATTTATTGAGACTGTTTTTGTGGCCCAGCATAAAGTCAATTTTAAAAATTGTTCCATATATCTAAAAAATTACTCTGTGAGTGCTTTATATGTGTCTATTAGGTCAAGTGTGCTCATTTCATTGTTTTAACTTTCATAATCAGTTTGCAGTTTCATATGATTTATCTATCAGTTACTGAGAATAGTGAATTAAAATATTGCATTATAGATTTTTCTATTTCTCATTTTAGTTATGTTTTTCTGATGATTTCAACATTAATCATTATCAAATTGCCCCTTTTATCTGGCTGTTCCTTTGTATTACTGTCTACTTTGTTTGATATCAGTATAGACAGACCAGTTTTCTTTCTACTTGTATTTGTATTATATCTATATCTATATATTATTATCTGCATCTCTACATTCAAATCTATCTAAATATATGGTTTCCACCCTTTTACTTTAAAATTTTATAGCCTTATATTTTGATATATTTTCTCTAAGCATTTTAAAGTCTTTGTGTTTTATTCATTCTTCTCTATTTTTCTTGACTTTCTTTTTTTTTTGAGACTGAGTCTCGCTCTGCGGCCCAGGCTGGAGTGCAGTGGCTGGATCTCAGCTCACTGCAAGCTCCACCTCCTGGGTTTACGCCATTCTCCTGCCTCAGCCTACCGAGTAGCTGGGACTACAGGCGCCCTCCACCTCGCTCGGCTAGTTTTTTGTATTTTTTAGTAGAGACGGAGTTTCACCGTGTTAGCCAGGATGGTCTCGATCTCCTGACCTCGTGATCCGCCCGTCTCGGTCTCCCAAAGTGCTGGGATTGCAGGCCTGAGCCACCGCCCCTGGCCTTATATCTGTATCTATATCTATGTATTATTATCTGTATCTCTACATTCGAATCTATCTAAATGTATGGTCTTCCACCCTTTTACTTTAAAATTTTATAGCCTTATATTTTAATATATTTTCTCTAAGCATTATAAAGTCTTTGTGTTTTATTTATTCTTCTCTATTTTTTAAGAGATTATGTGTGAAATATCCCTGACAGTTTCCGAGCACATATTAAATGCTTAATAAATAAAAGTTATAATAACATATTCAATATTAAGATATTGGAATTTGTAAAATTACTTTGTAAATGTACTATCTAATGTTATATAAATGTACAATTGTTTTTTAACTAAGAAACTACTAACACAAACAACCCTTTTCAAAAGTTTAACTTTCAAAGAAAATTTCCTTGCTCTATACTTTCAAAGCAATTCAGCAATACTTAAAAAATTTAAAATTATCTCTACTATGGACAGCAGGAAGTGATGATTTGATTAATATGCATTAATAGATTTTCAAATCTAATAATTGGGAAAAAATACTATCTGGTTTTGTTTACTATCATACCGTCAAAAAAATTAGAAACTCTGTACAGAGTTGTCATCTTTAATGCCATATAAATGTAGAAAAAAATCCATCCTTGATCTTTTGAAAATATTTAGGATATGATAAAAGTAAGAAGTAAGCTCCCGAATCCTTGCTATTCTAATTCTACATTTCTTCAAAGATTAGTCAATCATTTTTATTGAGGCTGAAATTACTTTATTTAATCATTTTCTAAAGGATAATAATTGAAAATTACAAGTATTTGAAAAAGAAACAAACAGGACAACACAGATTGTCACACAACTGAGCATATATGGTAATATTACCTATTAATGTGGTGTTTTCCACATTTATACAAAACTCAGATTCTATTGTAAATTTTTTAAGTTAATGTTTTCCATGCAAAGAGCACAAAGTTTATTTTATGTATCTGATTTAGTATTTAATAAATACTATACAGTTATCAGGTGCCTTGGTGCTTACTACTGAGAGGCTGGTTTAGCCTCAACTTTACAGTATAATTATCTACATATTTTAAATTCCATTTTTATTTTTGACCTATGTAAATTAAGCATGTCTACATTCATTGTAAGCTTTTAAGCTAGATACTTCTTGAATTACAGAATTATGATACTGTTAGAAATATATGGAGATGTTTATAAAGAAGAAATCATTTCCAGAATGAGTTATTTTATGAATAATAAGTCATAGGAACAGAAAGAATGAATCTATGTCTAAGTAAGTGGCAGAAAATGGGTTACAGTGTCAATGATTGGGGAAGGGTTTTATCATTTATCCAGTCTAACTTTTCATTTTAAGAAATAAAAATAGACACTAAGTAAACATAAATAATTTTCAAAGGTCACCCACCTAGTAAGTGGCATGAATAACAATTTGAATAATTAGTGTAATCACATTAAATAAAATACAGTATGATGGCACAGAAATAGAAAACCTTATTTTAAAAATGTCTTACTCAAAATTAATAAAAAATAAAATGTAAATATATGGAGACAAAAAGATGTACAAAAGAATATTAAGAAGCAATGTTTATTGGTCTTATTTGTTCAAGACAAGGTGAAAAGATTGAAATAAATTTGTAAACTGTAGTTCTATAGGAGCTGCTATCTATGGTAAATATGAAAATAATTCAAGAAAAGATAATATCATAAAATTCTGTGTTGGATAAAAAAACACATATTACATGGTTTTTGTGTTAAAAAATATGATATGAGAAACTGGAATGAATCCAGTAAGAAAAAAAGTGAGTCATTTAGGAAAAAAAAATGATGAAGTCATTGGGATGATAAGACAGTAAGTTGGTATATACAATTTCAATACAAAAATAGACATTGTATCAATGAATTTAAAATGATAAAAATAATAGTATTTTGGATTTATATACTTTCTCAGAAACCCAAGGTGATGTTTAAAACATAATTTCTTCCCAGAAGATATCCTTTAGAGGCCAAGATCCAACATGACAGTTTTATAAATAAAGCTTTCCTTAAAAAAGTTACGTTGTTTCCCTACGTGAGAAAAACAGAACACAGTTAACAAAATTCTTCACATTTCCTCATTGAGTAGAAACATTTCTACATGACCTGATTTACTGACTTTAATAATTTATAAATTTTGTAGTTTGTATTAAATTATTGCACCTGTCTACTGTTATTTTATGTATTTTTACAGTAGTAGAGGTACAATGAACTTAGTATAACAGAAAATTTGTTTCAAATTATTGCATCTTCCTACTGCTAAAAGTGAAATTATATGCTCATAGGTAAATGATTCAATGGAAATAAGCCACAATTGTGTCATTTTATGTTAAATACTTTATAGAAAATTTTCTATGTCAGTTATGTTTGGTATATTGATAAAATTCTCATGCATGTATCTCATTACTCATTAGCATATTTATTTTTTAATATGATAGAATAATATAAACAACATACTGATAACATTTGAAATATGCTTATACTAAACTGAACAAAATATTCAAAATTGGTGACAATAATTTCCTTGGGATGGATTACAATTTTTATATTTTCTCTATTTTCTTGAATTTTCAATCTTTCTGGAGATACACTGCTTTAAAAAGATAGAAAATTGGGGGGTTTTTGGTTAAGAATTGCCCAATAACTCACTATAATTATATCTTTGTAGAGTACTTAAAAATTCAAAGCATTTTCATTTATATAGTCACATTTTATCAGGGTCTACATTTGGCTACTGTTCAACAGCACTATCGTATCTGTTGTTATCTTGTTAGTGCCAGTTCTGATCACCAGTGTTCTGTTCTGGTTCTTAACATTCTTAAAAACACCACTGTGATTCACACACAGTAAATAGAGGCAATGTTTTCCTTTAGTCTTTTCTTCTCAACTATATAATTTTTTAAAACATAAAGCACTGTCTAAACTCTAAGGGCAATTTAAATAAATGTGAGTTAACACAAAACATTACACAAATATAATAGTATTTTCTTTTCTAGTTACGCCATAATAGATGATCAGTTAAGCTATTTTGATATGTATTTATGTGCCAATTGTAAAATGTGCATATCGATTTACAACTTACATTGAGCTGTCTATAAGTTCATTGGTAACACATCATTCATAAGATTACAAAATGTGAATAGTTATTGCTATTTTTCATTGATTGACAGCTGTCAGGCAAAAAAAGGTAAACTAATGTAATAATTGAATTTTTGATGGACCTGTTATTAAAATTTTAATTAGCTGGTGAGAAAAAGACAGATGGAGTCTGGAGACTGTAGGAAGTGAGGGACAAGATGTTATAATGTGATTAAGAAGAGGTAATTGAGGCAAAATTATCCTAATACTGAAAGGGAATGATTTAGTAAACTGAGGGAGAAATTTTACCAAGATGTTAGAAAGGCTCAATGTTCAGCATTGGTGGAGCTTCCATTATGGTCTTATAAGGAGGTAAAATAAAATAGAACTGAATTTCACTATAACTAACTGTTTCAAAACCTCTCGGGCCTAGGTGCTGAGAAAAAAATTTTTAAAAAAATGTTGAATTTTACAAAAATATTTATCCAACAAATTAAAACCACAGCATTGTGATCTTGTGATTAAACTAATTGAAAATAGATTTGTATCTTAGAACATAGGAAGAAGTAGTAGCAGTAAAAGAAGAAAATGGATGGCATGCATTTCAAGCAAAAACTTTTTTAAAAGAAAGAACAAAAAGGCTGAAATACAATACTTTTTTGTTGGATGCAAGAGGTGGGCTGATTTCACATAATTTCCCTTTGCATTTGCAGATTTGAAAATATGAAAAGTCTTTAAAATAACTGCCATGTATTCTTCTGTGAAAAACTACATTTTTTTGGAGTGAGAATATGGAGTACTACTGGAAGTAAGGTAAAAATAAAGAGATTCTTAAAAATAGATTATGTGATCCATAAATATCATACAAGAGATTAAAAGGGGGCAAATAACAGAGTTCTGAGGAAAAGTAAGAATGAACCGTAATAAATCCAGGATGGCACTATGAAGGAATGAAGTAGGGATGAGTATGAAAGAAGATAGAAAACATGACAAAATATTATGCGGGTGAAGTTCGGATAATGTGCTAAATTGACTGAAATAATTGCCTCTAACATTTAATGACATCTCACATTGCAGTTACTGAATCAGGTAGAAAAATCAGTTCCTGGTGGTAGAAAAGACAGTATCTATTACATTGCAAAATGCCCCTAAAGAAAGCGAATGCATAATAAAATCTTCATTAGATTTATTTCTGGGACAAAAAGTATCTCTCTGCATATAAATGCCATATCTCTTTTTTCATCAATGAAAACTGTTTTGAACAAGAATATTTTCACTTTCAACTTAGTCCGCAGGAAATATAATGTTAAAATATACATCCATTTGTAAAAGAACTCTAGCTCAGATTCTTAGAAATGCTGCTTATAAGACTTTCAAAGTATATATTTATTTCCTTATACTTTATTTTATGTGGCATAAAATTTATCTTTAGATACAGAATATAGCTTTAATGAATAGCTTTCCAACAAGCCATTCCATAGTTTATATTTCTATGTATTCTCAACTGCTTCTACAATATGTACGTATGTTAAAAGCCAATGCATTTTACGTCCATGGCCTCTATCGTATGGATTTTGCAATTTCTTCCTGTTCTGTGAAATTAAATGTGTATGTTTCCTATTTGCCAACAGTCGTTGTCTGCCTATTGATCATGAGGACAGCTCAGGCAGCAGCAGGGCAGATGGAATAGAATTCAGGATTGGCAAAGATGTGAGCAGAGGGCAGAGTTGCACAGGCACTCCTGAGATTTGTTTGTTTGCTTTTCTTAAACCTCCAAGAACTGGAGAGACCTCAGATAGGGAATCAAGAAATGAATTCAGCAGATGGGACAGGGGAAATCTGTTTGGTCTGCCAAGTTTAACAGTACAGCTTTCTGATTCATGGTTATATATAAATAACTTACAAGAAAGGTAAGGCTGCACTAAACGTCTTCAACTCGCTAAGATGTAGAAACAGTACTGTCAACCTCAACTACATTCTAGCTTTAATAACCTGCTCTGATGCTCTCATTTGAATTTAAATGAAGAAACTACTGATGAAAAAATATCGTTAAGAAAGCTATTCAGGACTTAACCATATCAGTAATTCTAGAGAAATACTACTTAATATAAAAAGAAAGCTGAAAGTATTAGAATTTTCTGACATCGCTCCATCATACACCATGTCTTTCAAACATCCTTTATCCTACAGATAACATGTGAATATAGAATACTCCAACAGCACCTATCTTAGGCAAAAAGCTGGATAATTGTTAAATATGTTGACATTTCCATAGAGAATATCAAACTTAAGGAGATATTGAAACAAGTAAAAAGAATAAATGAAAGACAATTCCACAAATTAATTGTGACAGTGTTTTGTTCAATGTATCCTGTGTACTTTCAACAAATGCTATGCAGTTTCTATACATATTTGACATATTTTTCATGTCCTTGCTATTGCTTCAATATATGTAATTTTCTAATATGAAAATTAGAAAAAAGTTGTTTATATGGAAACCCTTTATAGTTTCCATTGACATCTATGAAGAAATCATTCTGTAATCAGACCTACATTTTTCTCTACAAATTTCTTATAAACTTTTCCAACGGTGAGTATAAAGAAAAATCTTATATTGGATATGGAAATGCATCTGTGTTTGTATTTAAATATTTTTGCATTTTCTCTGTCAGAGGTCAAAAACAGACATGTGCATACACACACACATATATACCCCTCTTAGAAGAAAAATACATAATTTGTAGTTTTATATTTCATCTTAAAGAGGATAAAACTGTAGCTTTGGCTCCTAATAAATATTTAACTTACTTTTTTATTTTTATAGGTACTGTAAGTTGTGGTATATAGAAGTGCACACTGTTCCAACACATAAAGTACATTTATGTCATTTAAAAACTTTGTGGAACTTTATAAAGGTATTGCATCCATGAATAAAGAGAAGTTTATATTCTCTTTGTGCAAAGCAAAATCTGATATCGCCTTATCTTTGGCTTTTAAAAAAGTATTCTTTAACCTACAATTTGAAAAGAGATATCCTACTTGTTTCTTCAATGTTCAATGTAATCTTCACAAATATTTTCATAAATATTTGCACAAATCAAGTAGTATACATTTTCCAATTTGTTTTAAGAGGAACTTTAAGAATGACTATTCAATGCTTAATTAGCATGTTGTTGAAAAATAATAATAAATGGAACAACATTGTTCTATTGAAACAGGCTCTTGAATTAGGAGATCTTTACAGCGTTTGGCAGAATGTAAAGAGGACAAGTAGATTTCAGGAGAAGAAAACTGATATTTATTTAACATGAATATGAAAGCAGTCCATAAAAAATACATTGCTGGCTGGGCACGGTGGTTTACGCCTGTAATCCCAACATTTTGGGAGGCTGAGGTGGGGGGATCATGAAGTCAGGAGTTCAAGACTAGCTTGACCAACATGGTGAAACCCCATCTCTACTAAAAATACAAAAAGTAGATGGGCATGATGGTGCCCGCCTGTAATCTCAGCTACTTAGGAGGCTGCAGCAGGAGAATTGCTTGAACCAGGAGGCGAAGGTTGCAGTGAGCCGAGATCGCACCACTGAACTCCAGCCTGGGCAACACAGAGAGACTATATCTTTAAAAAAAAAAAAAAAAAAATTGTTCTTTTTTGTATTTATATCATTTCAGAATAACTCTTTTTTTTTTTTTTTGAGACAGAGTCTGGCTCTGCTGCCCAGGCTGTGAGCTCCGCCTCCCGGGTTTACGCCATTCTCCTACCTCAGCCTCCCGAGTAGCTGGGACTACAGGCGCCCGCCACCTCGCCCGGCTAGTTTTTTGTATTTTTTTAGTAGAGACGGGGTTTCACCGTGTTAGCCAGGATGGTCTAGATCTCCTGACCTCGTGATCCGCCCGTCTAGGCCTCCCAAAGTGCTGGGATTACAGGCTTGAGCCACCGCACCCGGCCCCAGAATAATTCTTAAAGAAGAACTTTTCCCTCCAGCAAAAATCTTTTGTCATTAATAGGTTTGGCTAGATGGAGCTACCGTTAAAAATGAAAATATTGTTCTTATAGATTGTGACAACACATTTAATATAACATATATAATATTTAAAATACATTATGTATGTGTGTTTTATACAATATCTCTATCTATAATAAATGAAAATATTGTTCTTATAGATTGTGACAACACATTTAATATAACATATATAATATTTAAAATACATTATGTATGTGTGTTTTATACAATATCTCTATCTATAATCTCTCACCTACACATACACATACACACGTTTGCACACACATACACACATATATGAAGATACAGAATTTCATTGTTGCAAAAGCAATCAGTAATGGTTGATCTTATTTGAACCTGTGTCTTTTTAAATCAAATTTGTCTGATGAGGCTAAATCTGCTATGATTCACCTAATTTTTAAAGAAAGAGTATGGTATTTTTTAAACTTTGACGAGTATCTCTCATTAAACTATCAAAAATTATCTTTTAATTATCATTGGTGTAGCCTTTAAGTTGCAAGTACCTGAAAAAAATATGTACTCACTACAGGAATTGAAAAAAAAATACATTATGAATAATTTTTATATTGGGACTTTCTGTTTGGAAGTTAATATACATAAATAATTAATATAAATTAAAAATTATTTTACTGAATTTATGTTCACTGAAATTTGATCACATTTAAGAATCACTTTGGCATAAAGATATTTCTGAATTAAAATGACCTATGAGTTTAATTAATAGTCAACAGGTCTCTATTTGCTTTAAATGTTTTCTTTTTCATATGAATAAGCATCAGCCTTGTAGGTTTCAATATTAGAAGACCAAAAACAAGGATCAAGCTTCTTGATGCAAATCCATTTTCACATGACACCCCATGCCAGCCTCACCCTGACCTTTATCTGTGCTTCTAAACAGTTTTCATGTTGTTTTACTTAATGTGGTAATATGTGATCTTCCACAAAATTTGTTTAGACAATCATGTTGTGCTAACAACTTATAATCATAAGTTAGGTCATAGGCTAGTTTTCATCTTTTGGTTGCTAGTAACAACAAATTGGCTTATATAAAAAAGAAAATTCATTCGTTCATAAAATCGCCTTTAATTAATGACATTGTCATAGTCCCAGATTCTGTGCAACTTTTTGATCTGTCATCAACACTGTTAACTTCCTAGTGAGACTGGCCAATCTCAAAACATTTAGTTTAATACTGGAGTGAAGATTGGAATTTCTAACTTATATAAATGTACTTTTTAAATAATTAAACTGAATTTAGAGGAAATTGAGAAAGCATTTACAGTTCTTGAGACATTATACTGTTTTTCAATCTACTAAGGGCCTCCCCTTTTATCTCCTTTCTAGATCAAAGTTTGCTCATCTCTGCCCTGTTCTGAGGTTTTGTAGACTGATCTCTATGGATATTGAAGCTCAGGTGAAAGGAGGATTGAGTTCCCCATTCTCTGTGTAAGTGAACCATTGTGGTTCTGCCTGTGGCAGCTTTTTACATTTGCATCACCTGTCCAGCAGCTCTCCTTCCTCTCTTCCAAGCTGTCATAACACAGCCCCACAATTTATTTCTTCAGGAGTAGAAGTGAAAATGGGTACTAAAAGTTAATCACTGTGTCCTTCACCACCTATAGCTGGTTGTCTTATATTTGCTCACAACTCTCTTCACTGATACTTTATTAAATTATAAAACATTAAACCCTTTATAAATTTGCTATCTATTAAGAGCCAGAATCTTGTTGCTCCAATAATTGATATCAAGAGTGACCTAGGGAACAGATCTTCAAAGTAGGATTCTAGGTATAGATTACTCAAATATTTAATAAATATCTGTATACCTTTCTGTTCTGAGGGAAACACACTACTGGTAACTAATGGCATGTAGTGATATAATCTACTGAAATTAGCAACTGCAGTGGAATGGGATGCAGTGTCAGAGGAGCACTAACTTTCAGGAGGTCAAGTGACTAGAGCAGTTGTTGACACATTTTTTCTCAAGAGATCATATAGTAAATATTTTAACTTTGTTAGCCAAAAGTTTACTGTTGCAACTATACAATCTACCTTTTTTGAGCTAAAGCAAACTGATGTAACCAATTGTGTGTGACTGTGTTCAAGAACAGTATCTACCCAAACAGGCAGGGGTCTAAATTTTGCTTATGTGCCATGGTTGGTGACCCCATAGCTAAATTAGTTAGTCACTATGGCAACAAAATATTGTAAGTGATCGAATAGCTGCTTCTTAGTGCCCTAGAAAGCTTACTAAAAATACATCTGTAAATTAAGTCCATGGAGTCCAAATACAAGGCATGGTGGGAGAATCAGAAAATATTTATAGAAGTCTTAAGCAAATTATTTCAAACAATTAGCACAGGACACATCTAGATAAGTTTCAGTCTCTAGGTTTCATTGTCAGGTTTTCAGAGCTGCAGTAACAATTAAAGAAAAGCTCCGGAAGATGGCCGAATAGGAACAGCTCCAGTCTCCAACTCCCAGCCCAAGCGACACAGAAGACCGGTGATTTCTGCATTTTCAACTGAGGTACTGGGTTCATCTCACTGGGGAGTGCCGGAAGATCGGTGCTGGTCAGCTGCTGCAGCCGGACCAGCGAGAGCTGAAGCAGGGCGAGGCATCGCCTCACCTGGGAAGCGCAAGGGGGAAGGGAATCCCTTTTCCTAGCCAGGGGAACTGAGACACACAACACCTGGAAAATCGGGTAACTCCCACCCCAATACTGCACTTTAAGCAAACAGGCACACCAGGAGATCATATCCCACACCTGGCCGGGAGGGTCCCACGCCCACGGAGCCTCCCTCATTGCTAGCACAGCAGTCTGTGATCTACCAGCAAGGCAGCAGCGAGGCTGGGGGAGGGGCGCCCGCCATTGCTGAGGCTTAAGTAGGTAAACAAAGCTGCTGGGAAGCTCCAACTGGGTGGAGCTCACAGCAGCTCAAGGAAACCTGCCTGTCTCTGTAGACTCCACCTCTGGGGACAGGGCACAGCTACACAACAACAACAACAACAACAACAACAAAAAAGCAGCAGAAACCTCTGCAGACGCAAAGGACTCTGTCTGACAGCTTTGAAGAGAGCAGTGGATCTCCCAACACCGAGGTTGAGATCTGAGAAGGGACAGACTGCCTGCTCAAGTGGGTCCCTGACCCCTGAGTAGCCTAACTGGGAGACATCCCCCACTAGGGGCAGTCTGACACCCCACACCTCACAGGGTGGAGTACACCCCTGAGAGGAAGCTTCCAAAGCAAGAATCAGACAGGTACACTCGCTGTTCAGAAATATTCTATCTTCTGCAGCCTCTGCTGCTGATACCCAGGCAAACAGGGTCTGGAGTGGACCTCAAGCAATCTCCAACAGACCTACAGCTGAGGGTCCTGACTGTTAGAAGGAAAACTATCAAACAGGAAGGACACCTACACCAAAACCCCATCAGTACATCACCATCATCAAAGACCAGAGGCAGATAAAACCACAAAGATGGGGAAAAAGCAGGGCAGAAAAGCTGGAAATTCAAAAAATAAGAGTACATCTCCCCCGGCAAAGGAGCGCAGCTCATCGCCAGCAACGGATCAAAGCTGGATGGAGAATGACTTTGACGAGATGAGAGAAGAAGGCTTCAGTCCATCAAATTTCTCAGAGCTAAAGGAGGAATTACGTACCCAGCGCAAAGAAACTAAAAATCTTGAAAAAAAAGTGGAAGAATTGATGGCTAGAGTAATTAATGCAGAGAAGATCATAAACGAAATGAAAGAGATGAAAACCATGACACGAGAAATACGTGATAAATGCACAAGCTTCAGTAACCGACTCGATCAACTGGAAGAAAGAGTATCAGCGATTGAGGATCAAATGAATGAAATGAAGCGAGAAGAGAAACCAAAAGAAAAAAGAAGAAAAAGAAATGAACAAAGCCTGCAAGAAGTATGGGATTATGTAAAAAGACCAAATCTACGTCTGATTGGGGTGCCTGAAAGTGAGGGAGAAAATGGAACCAAGTTGGAAAACACTCTTCAGGATATCATCCAGGAGAACTTCCCCAACCTAGTAGGGCAGGCCAACATTCAAATCCAGGAAATACAGAGAACGCCACAAAGATACTCCTCGAGAAGAGCAACTCCAAGACACATAATTGCCAGATTCACCAAAGTTGAAATGAAGGAAAAAATCTTAAGGGCAGCCAGAGAGAAAGGTCGGGTGACCCACAAAGGGAAGCCCATCAGAAAACAGCAGATCTCTTGGCAGAAACTCTACAAGCCAGAAGAGAGTGGGGGCCAATATTCAACATTCTTAAAGAAAAGAATTTTAAACCCAGAATTTCATATCCAGCCAAACTAAGTTTCATAAGTGAAGGAGAAATAAAATCCTTTACAGATAAGCAAATGCTTAGAGATTTTGTCACCACTAGGCCTGCCTTACAAGAGACCCTGAAGGAAGCACTCAACATGGAAAGGAACAACCGGTACCAGC